>NC_082396.1:16046994-16061994 GCF_031168955.1 Gadus macrocephalus | reverse complement strand
TATGAGACCACCATGGAGATAAAGAAGAAGCGCGAGAGCAATGGCATTTACATCACGGAATCTACAGTGACCTCAAGAGGCGGGAACGAAACCTGCCACAGAAACCATGTTAAGGAAATGACAAAAAATGAATGATTGCAAATTTGTAACAGCATAATAAATTCATGGATCTTAGCGATTGTAAAATCTTTATCGAAATATTGGCAAACTTTAAAGAGGCATTGAACCGATTTTAATTGTTCTGTTGAGGCTTCCTTATAGCCTGCGGCTTCATTACATAAGGACGTGCCGGGCTGTGAGGGATAGTCACTCATAGCCTATAATTGCACCGGGTTGGTTTATTTTTGGGTACCAAAGAATATGGTATCAGAAAACAAACACATCTAGGGCCTACATTGCATGAACACAAAATGCTCCTGTTGACCACATTGATTTTTGTAAAAATAGGGGGCAAATATATTGGCCCAACCAGTGGTGAGGCTGCAAAAAGATACAGCTCTGTCTATAAAGGCCCTTAACTAATCAGCATTTAACACATCTTTCAGCTATGATATCGGACCAGGGGAATTCATTACCTAGCATGATCACAGTTTATCTAACAACCAATTAGTTACGCCAATTGCTTTAGTAGGGTGAATTTGGGGATGCTCAAGTTGTGCGGCTTTTTGAGGGTTTCAGAAACGCATGCCCGGGTCCTGGTTCCTAGGTCCTGGTTCCTAGGTCCTATAGGTCCCGGGTCCTCTATCTAAAGAAGTGTGTTTATTGCCACAGTAGGCCTAAGGCAGTAAAGATGGCTCACGAAATGACTCCAGGCTTAATATTTTGCTTTTATTTCTTTAGACCCTGAATAAACATAACCTGGCCTATATTGAGCCTACCTTATCACATTCAACATATATATAGGTATTCTTAGTTATAGCCTGTATATAGCTTAGGAACATGGCCCTGTTCCGTGGTCTTTATTGACAATATTCACGAGCAAATAGGCCCGCTTTTGTGTTTGTTTGGGGTGGAGAGGAGGGTCTGAACTATTTGCAAGTGTTGTATTTCAATTGCAAAACCTGTGGAACCAGAAATGCTTGGAGCTCTGTGCGGGTCGGTGGGGTGAGGGGCGACAGGAGGTTTTGGCAGGATGTCAGCACTTCTTGCTTTTCATGTTTTCAAACCAAAATACTCTGTGCTTTTCTCCAACAACTGGATTCAGGACTAGTATTGAGCTTTAACTTAGTGTCATAGATAGCCATATAGGCCTGCCTTTATTATTTAAAAAATCCTTTTTTGTTTATTATGACAGGTGGCATATTGGATATCATGTGGACAAATATTAGGCCTGTGCGTGTTTTTTGGGACCATCATCATTTAATATTTGGACTTATTTAGATAATCTTTATGTTGGTAAATATCAATGGAATTATAGCCTCTTTTCGAAACATAATTGTTGCTTGTTCGCAGAAGAAATTATGAATGTAACAGCCCAAAAAAACCTGTCTGAGATAATCCAGGAGCCTATTGTGTGACGTGGATTGTAGACTTGCTGATGTTAATATTTAGAGCCGATAAAACCAATTCCCATTTAAACGAGAACATTTTAATAAAGGGATTGCATTTAACAAAAAAAAAAAGGAGAACTAACACCACCTCCATGTACTCCTCCTACCCACAGCTTGACATATCAGGGCTCCTTGCATGTCGCGTTACTCTCAGGTCGTTTACTCTCTTTATCGTGTGCAGTGCTTGCAGCTTGTCATCCCGTCCCCTAACCCTAACCTTTCTCCGCAGATGAAGCGGGTTTCCTCCCCCAGGTAGTGCACCTGTCCAGCCTACTCCTCCCCCCTGTCTCCAGGCTTGACTACAGTACCCAAGGCGCACCGCGTCGCTCTCCGCGCGTCCGCCGCGCTCCTCCGCTGCGCCAGTCCGCCTCGCAGCACTCGTACAACCAGTTGGCTTGGCCCTTTTTTCTGCCTTCTCACTCTGTGCTGTTGTTGCCTGGTGTCAACCTACGTCGAGAAGACACATCCCTCCCTCTCGACTGTTCGAGGGCTGCTCCAATTTGCCTTCACTTTCCTCTCCACCGGCACCATTGGCTGTCGCTCTGCCCGTCAAGCCGCTTCCTCGTCGGCGGAGTTGAGTAGCAACAGCTCGGAACATCTGGCGGACCAGCGCCGCTCTCTCCCCGCCGCTCCTGTCCTTCCCTCGGCGGCTTGTTATGGAAATGAGTACAAAGTACATCTAGTTTTTTTTTTCTCTAGAGGAAGAGCTTTGAAGGAGGAAGCAGAAAGACGTCGGAGCTGGTTGTCTGTAAGTGCCTGTACCGCCGGAGTCCGACCCGAGGAGGCTCAGTAGAGGGTGGGCTGCGGAGGGTGGAAAGTAGCTAAAGCTGCCTAGCATGCTCTGTTGTCTTCACACACAAGTAGTTGCCATGTTGGTCAGGGTTGCTCCGGTTTCCTCCCGGTTCCTCCGGGTTACTCAGGGCTCCTCAGCAGCTGTCAGGCCCTCTTTGGAACTCCAGATAGCTTCATAATCCACACTTATGGCTTTACTTTTTTGTTAGCTCTCGTCAGCTATAGCTAGCTTCGTGGGTCAACGTGTGTGTGTGTGTGTGTGTGCGTGTGCGTGCGTGTGTGTGGTTAGTTTATTTGTTGTATTGGCCGGTATTCTTCCATACTCTTGTGTTGTTATTTAGTAAGGGGAACATCTATTCACACATCTATTCATTCTAGTCCCTCCAGATGGGCTGTGTTTGTTGAGTAGGTTTTCCTTTTCTGGACAAAGGTTACAGACAGTTGTTATGAATGATTGCGTCTAATAAAGTTATAGATGATGTATAACTAGGTTATAATATTGACCTTACGATTACCTATTGGCATTTGGCTGCTTTATTCAACCCATGTCACTATAAGGGACACCGGAGACATCTCAAAGTAGAGAGGATGTCTAATAGGTAATGAATTGTGCAGAGGTTGCAATGCTGTTGCGCCGACTAGAGTGGTTCTCCCACCACCACCAGTCACTGACAGTCTATACAGCCATTCAGTCTACATCCTGGTTATTATCATTAAGTCACTGTTTCTGTCGATCCTTTAAACAACTAGTCACACAGATACAGCCAGCCAGTCTACAGCCTGCTTATTACCGTCAAGTCACTGGTTCTGTCAATCCTTAAAACAACTAGCCACACTCTATACAGCCAGTCACTCTGTAGTCTGGTTATTACCATGAAGTCACTGGTTCTGTCAATCCTTTAAACAACTAAAATAACCTGTGAATCTATACAGTTCATCAAGTTTAAATGTTCTCTAGTAATTAAAGCAGAAATACATGTGTTCATTAAAACTTGGACGTTGACTATTTATGTTTCATTTTATATATATCATTCATATCTTTTCCGCTTGAAATTTATTTATGTAATTACATTTTTGCTTTAAAATCATCTATGCTTTTCCTATTAAAATAATAAGATCTCAATCTCAGAGCGTTTTAAAACATGAACTGAGGCTGTAACCTTTGGTTTTTCCACACACACTTGTAGGTTAATATTCCCCCTTGTCATTTTAAGAGAAAGACTGCATTTTAGTATGGGCAATTAAGGGCTTGTCCACCTTTTGTTTCCGATTTCTCTCATGGGCTGAGTAGGATTTTCCCCCATTGTTTCTATATTCATTTCTCTGTCCGAAGGGTCGTGGAGCAGGACCCTAAACAGGGTGGGGAGGTCAGCGGACCGTTAAGAGGGGAAAACAATATCAGCTGCGTGCTTCTGTCAGTTGAACATGTTGGTGTTGGTCTTTGTTTATGGCCCCTGGAAGGAGCGAGGGACATATAGAAAACGGTGGACTCTATTTAAATATATGGAAGTGGTTTAGCCGACCGACAAAACTATTATTTCATGAGCCAAATGGAGAGAGCTGGTAGTCAGTGGTGGCATTTTTCAATTAATTTTCACATGTTGTAAATATTCAGCCTTGCACTTTGTTGAGCACCCCTCTTTTCCGTGCGAGAGAAAATAATGTAAAGTGAGCGGCGAGAGACAAAGTTGTGTGGTGGTCGTGGTGGTGGTAGACTGAAAGTGGAGCCTGGTGGCTGGACTGTAGAGGAGGCAGCATATGGCTGTAGAAAGAGCACAGCTGGAGGTAGCATCTCCATCTGAGGATGATGTCAGAGCAGCTGACAGGCTGCCACCGCCCCCCCCTCCCCAGCACACACACACACACACACACACACACACACACACACACACACACACACACACACACACACACACACACACACACACACACACACCACCCCTCCCCAGTCTTTTATTGTGAGCCTCAGTGGCAGCCTGGGAGAGTTAGTGCGGTGTGTCTTTGCCATGTGTGTGTGTGTGGGGCTGATGATCAGCCAGTTAGGAGTAGTAGTAGGAGGAGGAGGAGGAGGAGGAGGAGGAGGGGGGGGAGGTGGAGGGAGGGAGGTGGTATTTGCTCCCCCTCCAACATCTCCTCCACTTTGCATCTGTCCCTCGCAGTTTGAACAGCGCATTTTTGTCCCTCCTGCCTCCCTCTTGTCCTCTCCTCTTTTACCCGCTCATTGATTCAGAGAGAGAGAGAGAGAAAGGGCAAGACCAATAGAGAGAGCGAGAGAGCAGGAGAGCGAGAGCTAGAGAGATACAGCTATCCCCAGCCCTGGAGTTCAACTATTCGGCTACAGTGGACTTAATCAAGTTGATGCATACTGCTGCAGGTACTGTTGCTTGTGTTGCTCTTTGTGTGTCTGTTTACTTTATGGCTACGATAGGCAAGTGAATACACAGGGGGAGTAGAGTTATACAAGAGTTTCAGTTTTAGGAAGTGTTTTCCTAATGCCCGTCTGTGTGTTTGTGTATGTGTGTGTGTGTGTGTGTGTACATGTGTGCGTGGACAAGGTTGTTGTAGTGTCGTAGTGAGGCATTGTTGGGCACTGCGTGCCGATATATAATGGTGTGGTTTGTTTAATTACTGGAGGAATTGCTGAGTTCTGTTTAATTTGTCATCATTGGCAGGGCTTTTTGCTATTTTACGCTTTGTGTTGTTTGACTAAAAGTACAGAATTTAACAAGGAAATCGATTTTAATTCTGTTTTTGTACAGCTGTTTATTCTTTACGATTATTCGACAAAACAGACTATTTTAAGAAACAGAAAAAACTTTTTTTTTTTATTATGTTTTACGCTAATTATTATGTTTTTCATGTATTTTACACTTCCTTTAAAAAATCGGACAGTAACCTATTTTTATTTAACGAGCAAAAAAAGCCACGCACATTTACATATCCATCCAGTTCAATCTTCTCCATAGTGGAATTACATGAGAACTCAGACAGCAGACCCAGATCAGCCTTTTATTTATGTGGGCTTTTTCCTTCTTCTTTCCTCTTGTGCGTCTCCGCGTCAGCTGGAGTAAAGGAGACTAATTTAGAAGTTGCAGATTTGAGCTGCCTGAATTGGCTAGACAGCTGTAATCGCACTCCCTTCTAGTCTTAATCTCTTTATCTGGCTAGCAGCTGCCATATGGCCCCCGTCAGCTGGATCAGATGTGGGTAAGCCTGCCTGTCCGGCCGCCCCAGCCTCTCTCTCCCTCTCGATGCTGGGCTCTCTCGCCCCGAACCTCTTCCTCACCCGCGCCCTGTACTGCCGCTTCTTCTAGGTTGAAGGGCGAGATTCTCCTGGGCTGCACACCGGGTCGCACACGTTCCCGACCGACCGACCGACCGACACACACACACACACACACACACACACACACACACACACACACACACACACACACACACACACACACACACACACACAGACACACAGACACACAGACACACAGAGCGCAACCAGCTTCTCCAAGACTAGCTCCACCGGCTAGTCTTTATTTTTAGCCATCTTTAAGGATTAGGATTGATGCTGTGACGAGCAAGGCACTTACAGTGATTGTATTGTAAATCTTCTTCTCTTCTCCGCACTGGTGTCTGGAGGTGACTGGGCGGGGGGGGGGGGGAATGGGGACAGGGGACAGCTACAACTACAGCATGGTGGATGTGCAGGGTGCTTCTTGAACGATTCAAATTAAAGGGCCGGGCGCAGGGGGCGGTGGCGGTGAGGAGGGGTTGTGTTGTGTGTGTGTGTATGGGGGGGGGGCTTGGCTTAAGAGGGGTGGAGGGGGGGTTCACCCTTGTCTCTGTAAGCCCCCTCATTAGGGGGAGTATGAACCCGGGCGAGCGAGCGCTCAGACACACACACACACACACACACACACACACACGCACACTCGCAAGTAGGAACAGACGCACACACATGGAATACTTTGGACTCATTCAAATGAGGTGATTTAATTGCTTGTGTTAACAGTGTGTGGAGAAGGACACTCTGTTTTCCAGACCAGGATACATTCACTTGGTTAACAGGTGGGACTTTTCCCATTAAATACCCTTAAAAAAAGACAACACACTCATTACCCCGCTCTTTGGTTTTTGAAATGGCGTTTGTGTTTTCTGTCGGTAGAAAACTCATTACGTATTATTGTGTGGATGCACAGCGTTTGTGCGGGTGTGTGTGTGTGTGTGTGTGTACTGTGTACGTGTACGTGCCTGTGTGTGTGAGCGAGTGGGGTCACTCGTGTCTTTCTCCTGGTTTGTGCTCGGCAGCTGCAGGGTTGTGCAGGGGCGTCTTGTGTTGGACCTGTTTTAAACCTGGGCTATTTTGAAACACCAGCTTTCACTCCTTCCCTTCCCCGACTTAGACTGTGTGGAGGTGTGCTGGTAGTTAGGAAGGCAACCGTTTGTGTGCGCCAGTGTACGTGCGGAGGACAGTGTGTGCAGCTGAAAGCCGGTTACCTAAAGGGGCCAGGACAGGCCAAAGTGGGTTAATAAAAATACCCAGGCCAGCGTAGGAGAGGTTACAATCCAGAAGTGGAGGCAGAGGAGGTGGAGAGATGAGACGGAGAGAGATTTAGATGGAGAGAGATGCATAAATATAGAGGGAGATCTAGATAGAGAGAGATAGACTGGCATAGATTGAAAGGGTCATTCCTGGTTCATTATGGTGTTTTAGTAAGATTTTAATATTATTATTTAACATTAATGTGGTTGTAATGTTTAACTTCGTTATGCTTTATATAAAACCATTTCTTTGTGCGGTAAATAGCCCACCGCTTTGTGAAATGGGAATGCAAAAATGTAGAATGTCTGCATGTCTCTGAGGAGATATACATACGTGTGATTTACACCTGTAAGGTGTTATATTTCCACTTGTTGCTTTCTGGTTTCTAATCCGCAAGAGGAAGAAAGAAAACAAGTATTATTATTATTATTATTATTATTATTATTATTATTATTATTATTATAGTGAATTACAGAAATATGCTTTATCTTTACAATTATTGAGCAAATATGAATCCTATTCTTTCTTGTACATATTTATATATGTATGTGTATTTATATATGAATACATTGAAATTGTTCACATATTATAGAGATTTTTCCATTAGAGTGATTTAATATAGCAGACTAGTAAATAGATAGCATAAAAATATCGTCCTTCTCTTTATCTTATCTCCTCCCCAACTATCTCTGAGACTCAAAATTAAGCACTTTCTACCAAGCCAAAAAATATAATTTCAGGGGACTGCAGTATAAAGTAAAAAATGCAGTTAGAAATGTTCATATTTCATTTATTATACCCTGTTCTCATTGTCTTTTTGATGAAACAGAAACACACGGTGGAGCTGATACACACCGGGCCAGAATAATTGGGAGTTTTCTCCCTTTCTTTCATATCTCTCTCCCTGTCTGGGTATTGCACTTGCATCCCTTCGATATTTTCCCTCTGGATGAGAAGCTATCGCCGCGTGGATGGCATGTTCCATCCTCTAAACAACCTGACCTCTGACCCCCCCGTGCCTCTCCCCGTGTCTCCGCAGGTTATGAGGACGGCAGGATGGAGTTTCCAGACCACAGCAGACACTTGCTCCAGTGTCTGAGTGAGCAGCGCCACCAGGGCTTCCTGTGCGACTCCACCGTGCTGGTGGGCGACGCCCAGTTCCGCGCCCACCGGGCCGTGCTGGCCTCCTGCAGCATGTACTTCCACCTCTTCTACAAGGACCAGCTGGACAAGCGGGACGTGGTGCACCTCAACAGCGACATCGTCACGGCGCCCGCCTTCGCCCTGCTGCTGGAGTTCATGTACGAGGGCAAGCTGCAGTTCCAGGCGCTGCCCGTGGAGGACGTGCTGGCCGCCGCCAGCTACCTGCACATGTACGACATTGTCAAGGTGTGCAAGAAGCGGCTGAAGCGCAAGGGCGTGGAGGCGGACGTGGCGCGGCCCGAGGACGAGGCGGCCTCCAGCGGCTCGGACAAGGCGGACAGCGCCTCGGACGCCTCGCCGGGCCGGCCCGCCACCGCCGACCTGCTGCCCAGCGACGAGGACGACGAGGAGAAGCCGGAGGCGGCGGCTGCCCTGTGGCTGAGGATGCCCGCCGCCGAGAGGGCGGGCACGCCGCTCGGCACGGCCAGCCCCCGGCAGGGCGAGGCGGAGGGCGCGGCGGGGGACCGGGGGAAGCTCCTCTCCCCGGCCGGCAGCCCCAGCAGCTCGCTCTCCCAGAGGTCCCAGCGCTCCCAGCGCTCGGCCGTCGCCCGCGTCGCCCGCCGGGGCAGGAAGGTGTCGAGCGACGCGGCCGACTGCGTCCTGGACCTGTCGGTCAAGCCCGTCGCCGGGGGCCACCATGGTGGCCCCCTGCACCCGTCGTTCCTGAGCGGGGCGTCGGGGCCCGACGGCACGCTGGGCGTGAGGGTGAAGATCGAGAGGGGCGTGGCGTCGGAGGAGGAGGAGGAGCGCGGCGTCTACGAGATGGAGCACAGTGGCGTCGCCAAGGCCGCCGCGCCGAGCGCCAACGGGGGCCTGGGCCACCACGGGGTCACCGGGCCCCTGTCGGCCCAGCGCCGGCTGGGCCTGGAGGCCCACCTGTCGGCCCTGCGCGAGGCCTCGCTGGCCACGGAGCTGGAGAAGGAGAAGGCCCCGGGGGACAACGGGGATATGCTGGGGGCCGAGAGCGAGCGCTCCCAGCATGCCGAGGCGGCCGGCATGGACAGCACCCTGCTGCCCTACGTGTCCAACATGCTGTCGGCGCCGCACCACGCGCAGATCTTCATGTGCCCGCTGTGCAACAAGGTGTTCCCCTCGCCGCACATCCTGCAGATCCACCTCAGCTCGCACTTCCGCGAGCAGGAGGGCATCCGCGCCAAGCCCGCCGGCGACGTCAACGTGCCCACGTGCTCCATCTGCGGCAAGACCTTCTCCTGCATGTACACGCTGAAGAGGCACGAGCGGACGCACTCGGGCGAGAAGCCATACACGTGCACCACGTGCGGCAAGAGCTTCCAGTACTCGCACAACCTCAGCCGGCACGCCGTGGTGCACACGCGGGAGAAGCCGCACGCGTGCAAGTGGTGCGAGCGGCGCTTCACGCAGTCGGGCGACCTGTACCGGCACATCCGCAAGTTCCACTGCGAGCTGGTCAACTCGCTGTCGGTGAAGAGCGAGCCCCTGGCTCTGCCCAACGTCAGGGACTGGGCCATAGAGGACAGCTCCCAGGAACTGTGGAAGTAGAGACACTGGCGGGCGGGAGAGCAGGGGAGGTATGAGAGAGAGAGAGGGGAGGAAGGATGGGAGGAAGGGAAAAAAGGCAGTTTGAAAGAGAGAAGTCAGGGGGAGATGGTAAGGTGGTGGTTGTTTCGGCGTTAAAATCACTCTCGTTTCTTGTACGTCGCAGATCTCATTCAATTGCACTTTAATAGCACATGATAATGTTACTACTGATTTCATTTTTGGTTTGTCTGTGGGTCATTTTGTCTTATGCTATTTTATTCACCCAGTTTATTTTATTTTATTGATTCTGTTTGCTGAGATTTTTTTTTAAATACTATGTTTAAAATGTGGGTCGACAACAGAGCCACCTGCTGTTAAATGTTTCACAGTGTGTGTGTGTGTGTGTGTGTGTGTGTCTGCGTGTGTGAATGCGTGTGTGTGTGCGTGTGTTAAATCACAACACTGGCTAGTTGAGGTCAAAACACACTGAAGTGAAAAACATCCAACAATTACAAAATACCAAACGGGTACAGTGACTATCACCTCCATCTACACCACGCACACAGGACCTCTTGGACGTGTGTGTGTGTGGCTGCGTGTGTGAGGCTGGGTGTTTTTGAGAGACACTGTTATTCAGGCAAAAGTTCACCTGACATGCATGCAAGTCGGCATGTTGTGTGAGTGTGTTAGTGTGTGTTAATATTATTATTATTATTATTATCATTATTATTATGTTTTATGTTTATTATTATTATTATGGAGGGTTTTTTGCGATGCACTCCAGGTATCTCAAGTTAAGCTCTTTGCTGTGTGTGTGTGTGTGTGTGTGTGTATGTGTGTGCGTGTATGTACACATGCTTGTGTGTGTGTGTATGAGGGAAGGCTAACTGTCATACAAATGGCACTCATGCAATGCACAGCCTCTTTTTTTACTTCCAATCAATTTGAAGTATTTTCTAAAAACGAAAAAGACCTTTACAAATTATTAATATTATTATTGTTGTTATTATTGTTATAGATCTTTTCTTAAATCTAGATGGCAGTCTTTAAAAAAAAATCTTCTTGTCGAAAAAGGTATTTAATTTAAGTTGGGTGTACATTGTTGCGCTATTGTTTTACAACATATTGTTATTTTATTTTTTACCATTAATGTTCTAATTATTATTAGTATTTCAAATTTTTAAAGTGGACCTGCTGTTGTTGCATGACGTCCATACCTGTATATTTTTGGGGAAAAATGTGAATTTGCTGTATTACTGTACACATTGTAATTGATCAAATAATTGACGACAGACTTTCTTTCTCTTTCGGTTCCTTTGTGAATACTACTCCAGGGTGGGGTCTGTTGAACAGCTGTTGAATATTGTGCCCACGGATATGGACAAACGCATGAAATATCATTTATATTTAATTTAGTGTGATACATTGGACCGTTTGTCAGTTGCTTTTCCTGGACGGGGTCGGAGGCAGAGGGGGACAGTGGAGAGGGGGGCGGAGGGGGGGTGCTCCTGGTACGCTGTGGGGGGTCACCGGCGGACCACTGGAAGAATGTTCCGGCAGGTTTTCCCATGGTTCAGGTGGAGAGAAAGCAGTGTGTTGATGCACTAATCTCCCTGCTATGACTGTGTGTGTGTGTGTGTGTGTGTGTGTGTGTGTGTGTGTGTGTGTGTGTGTGTGTGTGTGTGTGTGTGTGTGTGTGTGTGTGTGTGTGTGTGTGTGTGTGTGTGTGTGTGTGTGTGTGTGTGTGTGTGTGTGTGTGCGTGTCTGTGTGTGCGTGTTTGAGAGAGTGCGTGTTGGGGGGGAGCGATTGTGCGTCCGTTCTCGTGACTAGTTTATTTCTAGTCCACTTAACCTACTGAATAGCTCCGTCCCCACAGCTTCTCCTCTACCACCGCTCGCTCTATCTGCTGCAGTGTGTGTGTGTGTGTGTGTGTGTGTGTGTGAGTCTGTGTGTGCATGTGCGTGCCATTGCTTCCCATCTGTGCCGCTCTCCTCTCCAGCACTAGGCTCGGTCAGGCTAACTCCTCGATTTCAGCCTTGTCCCTACGACACTTATTGCCCTGTCCTCTCGAATGTGACTCACACTGGTCTGGAGCCGAGGCGGGGGCGAGAGAGGTAGAGAAGAGCTGAGGAGAGAGAGGGAGAGACGGAGAGCGATGAGGAACAGCCATGTTTTGTACTGTCCTGCTGCAAGTTGAAGGGTTAAGGTGTTGTTTTATTTATTTATTATTATTTTCTCAGCGTATCATTTAGAGACGATGTTGTGCTACAGCACGGTGAAATACACACTTGAAGAAGGGGTATGAGAACTAGTTCCACAACGACGTCTGTGTCTGTGTCTGTTAATGCGTGTGCATATTTGCTACTGAAAGTATCCTTCATTTGGGATTATACACAATTGGCTTGCCTGATGGCACCTTTAGAGTTAAATTTCAGTTTTTTTCTTTTTTTAAAATAATTTATAAATAAAAGATGCCTTTATTTAAAAAACGTAATGCTATTCACATATGTGATACTGTATAGCACTGAAAAAGACTTGTTTGGAATCCTAATGAACTAAATGGGGATTTATACTTTTGTCAGACGTCCTTTTCTGATAATAAGAAAACATTACGTTATATTTTCTATTTTTGCTGCATTTTAATGTTACAGATCTGGGCTCACAACAGTGTGCAGTTTGTTAACATTTCTATTTTATAATAATTGACATTATGGTGCAACCACATTTAAATTTAGTCTTGAGAATATGATGAAATTCAACGCACTGTATTTCTGATGCGGACACCCGATCCAGACCCACCATCGCTGTGTTCGTGGGTGGACGTATCTTGTGTGTGTGTGTGTGTGTGTGTGTGTGTGTGTGTAACTTGCAGTGGGCATGTGTGCAGAGTTGTGTGTGCCCACCCTATCAGTTATCAGCGGGGGGGGGGGGGGCGGTGGGGGCTCACCATGGCTGGCGACGCCTCTTCAACAAACAACTTTTTGTTTTTGTTTTGTTTGTGTCTTTCGCTCCAAGCGTGTCATCTTCACTGGCAGCGAGGTCCCTGCCTGCGTTCCCCTCCACATGCCGTTCATCCCCCTGGGTTTCTACTTTTAGCTCCGTTCGTTTCCTCTGGGTGTATACTTGACCGCCTTAACCTGCTGTAGTCCAGGACGATGTATCGGTGTGGGATTATGGGATGGCTGTCGTCGTGCTCGACCAACCGGCTTCACATCTTCGCTGTGCTTACTTGAAAACTCACGGGCGAGATATTTAGCAAGCTGTATGAGGAGAGTTAAATCAGTCAATGTTCAAATGTAGACAAGGTTATGAAGGGGAGGGGGGGAGGTGAATACATCTCTTTCAGAAGGACAATCGCTGTCTGGGGAGGAGGTGGGGGGGGCAAAGAAGCAGATTTTGATTTAAATATATTTGCTCTTCCTTGAGATTTGATTTTCTTTGCTTTTATGTTCTTTCTTAAACAATGTAGTCATTTTAGCTTTGACAATCATAGTTGGTTTGGTTTTGTTTTTCTCTCAAGGGGAGTGAATTCTAATGGTGTTTAGTTTTGTAATTTTTTTGGCGTGCTGTTGTTGACATTTCTAAATTGTGTACCAACTGCAATAAATTATAAGAATCTTGAAATTCAACCTCTGAATCTGTGGATGTTTTTTCAATCAACGGTCAACAGTATAAGTACATGTTTTAAGTTGATTCTCTAGCCAATGCACCAGTGCAGCATCAGTCCTTAATGGACATGTTGCCCTCAGGGAGTCGGTGTGTTCTAGATCCATGGGAGCCGCACGGCCAGGCTGTGGAGCTACCAGCATGTATGATGCTGGCTGCTGCATCGGCTGAGGCATGAGCTGGACCTGGACGAAATGTGCAGCAGATTGCAGAGAACTAACCCCTACACACACACACATACCCACACCCACACGACTAACGCACGCACACACAGACACACAGACACACACACACACACACAGACACACACACATACATACCCACACCCACACGACTAACGCACGCACACACAGACACACACACACACACACACACACACACACACACACACACATACATACCCACACCCACACGACTAACGCACGCACACACAGACACACACACACACAGACACACACACACACACACATACATACCCACACCCACACCGACTAACGCACACACACGCACGCACACACACACACACACACACACACACACAGACACAGACACACACACACACACACACACACATACACACACACACACACACACACATACATACCCACCCCCACACCGACTAACGCACACACACGCACGCACACACACACACACACACACACACACACACACACACACACACACACACACACACAGACACACACACACACACACACACACACACACACACACACACACACACAGACACACACACACACACACACACACACACATACATACCCACCCCCACACCGACTAACGCACGCACACACACACACACACACACACACACACACACACACACACACACACACACACACACACACACACACACACATACATACCCACACCCACACCGACTATCGCACACACACGCACACACACACACACACAGACACACACACACACACACACACACACACACACACACACACACACACACACAGCCAACCCCA
Source organism: Gadus macrocephalus (assembly GCF_031168955.1). Taxonomy (NCBI): domain Eukaryota; kingdom Metazoa; phylum Chordata; class Actinopteri; order Gadiformes; family Gadidae; genus Gadus; species Gadus macrocephalus. The sequence continues at coordinate 16,047,750 of NC_082396.1, read as the reverse complement.
TGCCAAAGCTCCTCAAGTGTTGTTTTCCAGCAAAATAAATCAGCTTTAGCTAATGTCTCACTGGTCAGTAAAGCTGCCCTTACAGATGTCTCTGGGAAGCCAAGGAACAGTGTGGATATCAGGCCACCCGCTACAGATGGTCAGCAGTAAGACCCCCCCCCCGCCCCCACCCCTCCACACACGGAATCAGCCGCACGCCCTAATCGGCAAGACATTATTGTCCGCAGACGGCGCGTAACGCCAGCGCTGAGACGGTCCGGAGGAGGAGGTCTGCAAAGGTCGCCACTCCAAAATCAATTTAGAGAGACGGCTTTACCGGCTCATTTGGTACAGCCAATCCAGAGCCGACGCCTTCAGGGGTTGTCCCTCACCTATCGATTATCCTCAAAGCACACACGCTTCACTCATTTACATTTGAGGATTATTCATAAACCATGGTCATCATAATCTTTGCAATGTTTTTTTTTACATGGTCATGAAATATAATGACTATTCCTGATTACAGCGGTTATAGTAATACAACACTCTTCCCTCTTCCAACCAGCCGTCCGTTCTGATAACCGGAGCGCCGTCGATCCCCGGTCATTAATTGCACGCTGCAGTTCCTAACATCTGCTTGCAGAAGCTCTCTCCCTCTCTCCCTCTCTCCCTCTCTCCCTCTCTCCCCCTCGGTCTGTCTCTCGGCCTCTGTCTCCTGCTCTGTGTTTCGCACGAGGCGCTGGAGGAGGCCGTGCGAGGTTCTGCTGCGTGAATGTA
>NC_082396.1:15897957-16046894 GCF_031168955.1 Gadus macrocephalus | reverse complement strand
GAAGGGCCTCAGACTGGGGATACAGACCCCTGGATGGGCCGGGCTGCGGGGAGAGGGGGGCGGGATGAGGTGGCGGCCCGCTGTAAGACAACACCTCCTCCAGGGTTCAGGCAGAGGGGCAAGTGACCGAGAGGGGCCCGGGGGCAACAGGATTGGGCTTGGGGGGAGCTAAGTATAGCGGGCTGAGGGGGCCACACGGGTGGGTTCGGATGGCTGATGTTTGTAGAAGAAGAAAAATGGACCAAGGCTATTGACCATCTCTCGATATGTCTCTGTCTCCTCTTTCTATCGTACTTAAAAGCAGTTGCTTTGCCTGTTTTTGAAGTCGTCTGCGCTTAAATGATTCTTCCCTTTCCTGAGGTTTATCTTCAACGTTGAATGAGGCCCTAAGGGGCTTTGACGAAAGCGTCTGCTAATCCAACGCAATGTAATGTTTGAGTGTTCGTGGACGTCACGCTGACGCGACAAGGAGAGAGAATAGCTAGGAAGAGAGAGATGACTTATGGGGAAAAGGGCAGACTTTCTGACACATTGTTACTGTTGACACTGGAGTGACACAAAATGAAACCTCCTCCACTTCCCCTTTTCCTCCTTGAGTGCTTAAAGAACCATGACTCTTCATTAACAAATCACAAGTAAGAACCACTGATAAGATATGGAGAATGTACTGGCTGCTCCTGGGCGGAGGGGTAGGGTAGTGTGTGTGTGTGTGTGTGTGTGTGTGTGTGTGTGTGTGTGTGTGTGTGTGTGTGTGTGTGTGTGTGTGTGTGTGTGTGTGTGTGTGTGTGTGTGTGTGTGTGTGTGTGTGTGTGTAGCTCGGGGCAGTGCTGGAGGGTGGGTGGGTGGGTTGTATGTTTCTTGATACATGAGGAGGGTCAGCAGGAGATGGACAGCTGTGGACAGCCCCGACGACTGTCAGGACAACAGCACCAGGAGCAGCAGCCCCCACATCTGTTGTGCTCCGGCTGTTTTTATTGGCTGGCGCGGGGAGGGGGGGGGGGGGGAGGTGTTGGAAATAGAGGAAGAGTTGAGGTGGGGGACAGCAAGAGGCAGGAAGATATGGAAAAGAGAGAGAGAGAGGGAGAGAGAGAGAGAGAGAGAGAGAGAGAGAGAGAGAGAGAGAGAGAGAGAGAGAGAGAGAGAGAGAGAGAGAGAGAGAGAGAGAGAGAGAGAGAGAGAGAGAGAGAGAGGAGAGATCATCATACAGTAGTCTTATGCTTACATGAACATTTCCACTTCATGAATGAAATCGGTGTGCTAAAAGTTTCGAGGAAAGATGCAGAGTTGAGTATAGCTGTGTTTTGAAGAGGACTCATGATTGCCCAGGAGTACTTTAACAGTGACATGTGTATCAACATACCCTCCTTGCAGCAATCTGTCTGTTTGATCCTGCCGTAACAATTTCAGAACGCAATCCGACTGTCATTGACTTTGGAGAGGAATGATGATATTACAATATATTATCTTTATAGAGTTGGACTTGGCACCTAAAGCCCGCTGCCATACATCTAACTATCTTTCATCCTCAATCCCTTTGATCAACTGGCAACACTATAGTACTAAATGTGTCCATTTATTACAGTGCGGTTTTTCAGCAGCCTTGATGAAATGGTAAGCCTTTGTTTAATACCTTCATCGTGCTGTTTCTGTCCTTATACGATCAGCACTGGCAGTGTGTTTCTCCGCCCGGCGGAAAACCCTCTCTCACCTATTAAGAGTTCCTGCTGACCACCGCACCCTTCAAGAGCCACGCACGCACAGGGGGAATGGAGGGGGAGACCGGGGAGATAGAGGCACGGGAAACACAAGGAGGCTCAGTCGCTCCTCTTCATATGGCTCAGTGCACTTCAGAGGAAGGACCCTTATGGGACGAGAGCATAGGGTGTTACACACACACTATACTGTGTAGATGTTGAGTTCAACTGAACAGCTAGGATGATATGTTAAGGTAGTTTGTAGTGTCAAATAACGACAAGGTGTGCGTGTTTGATGGCTGTGTGAGTATCTATGCGTGTCTACACACACACTCTCTCTCTCTCTCTCTCTCTCTCTCTCTCTCTCTCTCTCTCTCTCTCTCTCTCTCTCTCTCTCTCTCTCTCTCTCTCTCACACCCACACACACACACACACACATACACACACACATCATTTGGTTCTCCATTTATTCCGGGAAGAACACCGTGCCTTCTCCGCGACAGAGAGGCCGAGCTGTGGGATTCAAATGTGTTGAGAGGCGGGTTGGAGGGTGAGAGTCACATGAGTGTGTGTGTGTGTGTGTGTGTGTGTGTACCTTAATATGTTGTGGAGTGTTGTATTCAGATGCAGTCAAATACAATAGGAAGCCACGCTAAGGACAGGGAAATTAGAGCAGTGGGTTTACACCTCCTGTTGGTTCAAAGAACACACACACACACGCACACGCACACGCACACGCGCACGCACACGCACACGAACGCAAACGCACGCACACACAAACAATAAAGGACTGGTAAAAACTTCCTTAAGATAAGTTCTTACCTCATTCACCAACGTGTTTTTCTCAAATTACTTTAGAAAACCAGTTGTTTTCGGTCTTGTAACACAATACTCGCCCCCGGCCCCCAACCCCTCTAATTCCACGTGCTTTAGGTCGATGTGTTTCACCTACCGACCTTCCACGAACCAACACTGTTGATTGACAGCATGTTGTGGTCTGCCTGCGACCCGACATGGGGGGGCCTATGTGGTCGGTGGAATAACTTGGACCAAAGATGGATGGAATCGTGCTGAACACAATGTCATCATAGTGTCTTCTTGCTTCTGCACAGACATCAGACGTTCAGCACAAAGACACCTTTGAGCGAGTCATTAGAAATAGGTTATTTGAACTTTATTCTTAGCTAAGTGGCGCCCTCTAGTGTCTATGAAGTGATAAGAAAAATACTTTCCATCAAATTCATTTGGAGACAAATGTATAGAATTATTCAAATAAAATGTTGTCACAACATCTCTGTATAATTTATGTACGAAAAAAGGTTAATTAAATCAACCAAAATAAAACTATAGGTGTGACTGTGATTATATAAAGGTGCAGGGGCCTATCCCAAACCTTGTTTTATTGTTTTTCAAACGGTTTATATGAATATTTCCCAATCATAAAAATTATATATATTTTTAAAACGCAGACCAGGATTAGTGTTGTACAAACAAAACTTAACAATCATGCACAACACACACACACACGCACGCACGCACACACACACACACACACACACACACACACACACACACACACACACACACACACACACACACACACACACACACACACACACACACACACACACACACACACACACACGCTCAGGGGGAAATAAATTAATGTCAGCGGGTTTTGCACCAAATACAAACAGAGGTCATTACATAAAAGTCAGGAGATTATTTTCTTCCATTCATTGTTTTTGGTATTTTCTTTGCATACGTCAGAACTTCTTTACTTTCTTTGTTAATTCATTAATGAACAACCTCGTCGACCACCAGGTTGACTATTTATCTTCAACTAATACGCTATTGAGCTACAGCCAGGGCAACAAAAAACTCGTACAACTACAATAATTGTAAGCAAGAGTAGTTTTTATAGTCGTTTTAGTGTAGTGTAAAATATTCTGTTGAATATTTTTTTACAGTTTTTTTGTATGCTGAGATTTTTGTAAATAATATTTTTAATTTAATAACAAAATCTTCCCTGCTGCTGGTCTGACAGTCCCCCTTACTCTACAACACAGAGTGCACTTTGTTAGCACATCAGCATTTTTTGTTGACACATTTCTAAACACAAACACATTTATTTTTGGCTTGATGTCCCGTAAAAGAGTAAATACATATCCATTGCAAACATTTTAAATGGCTGTCAGCGACAATTCATAACATCACTTCAATACCACGTTCAACATTCACCCCCATTCAAGTTACATTTGCTAGTGTGAGTAACTGTATGAGTGTGTGTGACAAATTGCAGTTACACTTCTAAGCATCAGGAATTGTGTTAATGCGTGTGTGAATGACCATGTAGTAGACTGTGAGCAACCCTTAGTGTCTTGTGCCAAAAGACTGTCTGCTCTTTCCTTGGAGCTGAACCGAGTCTCTGGTGGCGGAGGCTGAGAAAAACCACTTGGTGTTATGGACTAAGCCTCTCATTCCCTGAACGCCATACTGGAGTCCCATCAGAACCCCTTTACAGCAGAAGAGAGACCCCTGAGGGGAAGCACCACAGGGGGTATCCAACGGTAGAGCCTCTCCCCCTGCTCCAGGAGGGAGAACCATAATATCAATATCACGAGAAACTTCACTTTTCAATATCATGTGCAATATTACGTTTCCATTTAGCTTTTGTTTTTTGTTAACTTATTATATTCAATTTACTTTACTTTTATAGTTATTCTATTAGGCACTGGTGTTATCATTATAAACTTTACATTTATTTCTCTATTTTTTGTGTTCTATCTCATTTTAAATGTTAAGAGTGAAGTTCCCTTACAATGTGGTTCCGGTCTATTGGCAACGTAGAATGGTTGATTATTAAGTTGAATACAGATTAACGATTTTGAGTCAGGTTCACCCATATATTAGATATATATATATATATATGGAATTGGATTTCATCAGATACAGGTCAATAAGAAACGATTACTGATGAAAGAAATCCCTTTTGTTTGTATCCAGTGTAAAGTCATACAGTTGTGAAAGACAGTCTAAAGATTCTCCACTGGTAAAAATCAATGTTCACTACAACAGGTCAGAGTTATGGATCCCATTTTGACAATAAACCTTTACTGTTTGAACACAATTGTACGATACTTTTCTGATCTGTGTTAATCTAGAATTTAGTTAATTAAATTTGTCCCAAAATAATACCATGGTGTTGGGATACTGCTTTTTAAATGTTCGGTAGGTGGGAATTGGTTTCAAACAATAAAAACATCAATAAAGGATAAAATCATAGCATAAGCAAACATGGACATGCTCTCAGTCATGCACAAAGACACAAGTACACAAAACACTCCTCAAGAAATAGCAGACAACAGTATAAATATATGTGTTACTGATTCAGGTAAATTAAATAATTTATCGGAAATACCGTTGTATATCATGGTAAAATTTTTTAAGGTTGATATGTGTAAGACAACAATACATTTCTAGAAATGAAATATTGTTTTTAAATTCGAGAACGTATAGTTACTTTACATCTCTGTAACCAAGGCCCCCTCTGAAATATTGACGCTAGAGAATACCTTTAACAGAGCTTGCTGCTATCCCAGTGTATCAAAAGACCAAATGTTACAGTTGAACGATTATCCTTAACCCCCTTCATCTGTAATACACTGATCCCCACAACCTGCATAACGATCCCAAACCTCTTAATTCTTCTAGCCTGCATCTCCCGTCACCAACTCCGTATAGAGGTTGTTAGTTTGTTTTCAATCACTGTGTTGGCATTATTATTCTCATCGGTTGCTACGAGGAACCCCACCAGGTAACACTAGACTACCACCACCCAATCAACACCGAAATCAGTAATCAAAATAAATACTCGGCTGTACGGAAAACCGTTGTCAGGGCAGCGAGCCACCAAGCAAAGCCCCCCCCCCCCCCCCCCCCCCACCAGGAAAATACATGAAACCAAAACAAAGAAGGCATAGGTTGATGAGCAATGCGCTGGACTTCAACCACCCAGGTTCCAGTGAGAGTCTTTTTTCTAGAGGGCGCTCCGGATCTGCGACCACCGTGGGATTGTTCCATTCCTCTGAAACATGGGAGGGGCTTTCCTTTCGTTTAGATAGCTTACCGAGGGGACACAACATAAAACAGCATAAAAATATGAAAAATCTAAAAACAAGGGGGGGGGGGGGGGGGTAGAGAAAGGGGTCAGCAGAATACAGGTGGTTTGGCCACTGGGCCCCGCCGCGTTCCTCTCAGAAGAGCTGGATCATGGACTCCCGGGACTTGCCAACTCCGATCCATTTGACTGTGGAGAGATCGGGTCAGAGGTCAGGGGGCAGGTTGGCCATTCGTAACACGGACCGTAACTGGTGAGGCATAATAATGAGGCAATGCTTCTGATAACAAAACACATCAAAGTAATTACATCAAGACCCAAGGGCAACGCACGCTGAGCAGGAATTTCAACATAGTTGTAGCGTGATACGACAAATAAATACAATTCTAGATTTTTTTTGTTTGTGTGGTAAGACAGAGAGAGAGAGAGAGAGAGGGAGTCTCACTTGGCACTCTGAGATGCTCTTCGATGTAATGCACATAGTTCTGAGCGTTCTCTGGAAGCTCCTCGAAGGTCCGGGCAGCGGAGGTGTCACTCTTCCAGCCAGGAAGGGTTTCATACTGGACCTCCACGCGGTGCAGCACTTCCTGATTGGCTACAGGACAGAACAGGGGCGTGGCATGTTATGAACTCCAAGGACAGGCTGCAGGCCATAAAATCAAGTACTGTATCGGAACTACCACGGTACTATAGTAGTTTGACATCAATGTGACCGCTTATCTTTATTTTCATTGCGCAGTGGCTGGAAGGTGATGGTTGTTGACTGATAAAGTAGCTGGCAGCTGGACTCGTCTGTGTGGCCTGGTGCGTTCACACAAAACAAGATCCTCTTCTCTGAGCTGCTGTGATCGAAAGTGTGTGTGATCGTCCAGGGGCTTGTTTGAGCCTCAACTCTGGTCCAGTCCGGCCCTGAGCACCTCTGACAGCTGAGAATCTTAACTACTGGTGCAAGGAGTCAGGGTCAGAAGGCCAGCCAGAGAGGCTTGTTAATAGCGGTGCTTACATAGCAATGTTTATAGCGGACAGTAAATCACCTCCATGGTATAACTGTCCCCCTCTCAGCCAATGAACCCAGCCCTATATCTGCATCTTATTAACAAACGTTGGTCGAGGTACAGCGGTACTTCAGAGGAGTTGTTCACACACACACCAGCTCACCTGGGAAATGAGGTATAGACTGGTTGTCCACTTTGTAGGCCACGCCCACTTTGATCTCATCCATAACGTCAAGGATGTCCAGCTTGGTCAGGGCGAGGCTGCAGAACAGATATGGGTATATAAAAACACACTTAAGGTTTCTCTTTCACACACACACACACACACACACACACACACACACACACACACACACACACACACACACACACACACACACACACACACACACACACACACACACACACACAACTCCCTTTGGGTATTGAGGCTACCCCAGCCTCAACCTGCCGTAGGGGAACAATTTCATTGGTCCAAAGCCGTTCATGCCATACGTAGCTTTGGTTCACTCACGCTGTGAAGCCGTTGATCATGTGGGCGTATTTGATGAGCACCAGATCCAGCCAACCACATCTTCTCTTCCTGCCGGTAGTCACGCCCACTTCTTTGCCCCTGGTTTGAAGCAGTTCACCAATCTCCTGAGTAGACCAGTAGATCAGAGGTATGAGGGAGGAGCACGTTTGCATCACGGCTGTTGGTTTTCCAGTGAGCTGTTTATATGTTGTTTGCAGTGGAACAAGTGTGTGCCGCACGCGTGTGCTGCTCACTTTTGAGCTACATTTCTTAAATCAACAGAAACCAACGTCATTCAAAATATTGCCATAATATAAATACTATCACTACCTAAACCCGACATAACCCAAAACCAACGCCACACAGAGAATGTATACATGCTCGGATGTTTGCCATGTTAGCGTGTTGCTTGAATGGACTGCGTGTGTGTGTGTGTTCATATATATGTGTGCGTGTGTGTGTGTGTGTGTGTTCATGTGTGTGTGTGTTTGTGTGTATGTGTATGTTTGTGTGTGATCTTGTTCATGTGTGTGTGTGTGTGTGTGTGTGTGTGCGTGTTCATGAGTGTGTGTGTGTGTGTGTGTGTGTGTGTGTGTGTGTGTGTGTGTGTGTGTGTGTGTGTGTGTGTGTGTGTGTGTGTGTGTGTGTGTGTGTGTTGTTGTTCATGTGTATGTGTGTGTGTGTGCGCGCGTGCGTGTGTGTTCATGTGTCGGTGTTCATGTGTGTGTGTGCGTGCATGTGTGTGTGCGTGTCCTTACGTTGCACTGCTCAGAGGGGAAGGCTCCGATGCCCACCCTGGTGGTGTAGGCCTTGACCACGCCGTACACCTCACCCACGTTGCGGGGGGGCATCCCCAGGCCCGTGCACACGCCGCCCACCGTGCAGTTGGAGGAGGTCACAAACGGGTAGGTGCCTGGGGGGGGGGGGGGGAAAGATGCCGGACGGGTCACACAGGGAGGTCGAGACCAGGCAGAGCCGAGGCCAACTGAATGAATGAATGACACCGCTGCTGTGATGCCCAGCGCACTACCGGTCATGATGTCAACGTACCATGGTCACATGACTAGGGTTGGTAACACAGACCACAGGGTAAGGGGGGGCGTGGGGGGTGGGGACGGGGTCACCAGGGGGGGGGATTGACTTCACATTCGCAGTGCAGAGTGAGCTGTTTAACTCTGGCCTGAATCCGGGCTTAGCTCCTCCCCCCCTATTGCAAGGATGTTTCAAGACATTGAGAAACTTTAGGAATTATTTCTAGAAAAAAAAAAAAATGGGGATTTTGCCTAAACCTAACTTTACTAAAATCTTTGCCCTACTTCAATTATTTGGCGTCAAATATTAACCCAGGTACTCATCAGATGTTGTTCTATGGACGTTGATCATTTCATTATCATACCTATTCTTTTATTATCATGCATTTCATCACATTTGTTTTATGTTCTTTCAGTAGCATGGTTACATACAATGGCCCTTGCAGTTGTGGGGACATGCTCCATTTACTTTGTGTATATTATTTTCAGAACAAAACTCAGAAATAGGCCTGGTGATGAAGAGTTGAAGCACCTGTCCTTCCATGTCTCTCTTGACCGATGCAGGCGAGCCACGACTCTCTCCCTCTCTCACCCTACAGGTGAACTTAGCAGTACACAGTCTTAACCCCGGACCACAGGCCTCCACAGGATAGTGTAATCACATAATCACGAGCATCGTTCTCAGTGAGAATGCTTCTCTACCTTCAGGTAGCAAAAGGCTTATCGCCCTGACAACGGATCCAGCCGGCGGGCTGAGAAGAATGAGGCCCGACTGGCCTGACAGCCAGGATGACCACTCTTCGGACGGCTCCTGGCCACGGCGGCTTTGTTGAGAGCAACCATGGACCCTGGTCTGTTTCAACACCATCGCCATAGCAACTAATCATGAAAGACCTTTTCCATTTTGTAGCCTTGCTTTGTCAATGGTTCTTCCGCGAGCAACCCCCAACTAATATAAATGAACTTCAGCTTTGTGGTTTACTGGTTTAAAAGCATCAGGCTGTATAGTTCCAAACAGAAAAACACCTACAGTCAATTATACTGAACAAGGCTGGGCATGGTACACCCAACAGTGCTCAGCTCCATATAGAGAGGCTGATGCACTCATAGTGGTTGACTAACATGAGGATATTGTTGCCTAAATATCACCATCAGGGTGATCACATGATAATAATAATAATACATTTTATTTATAACGCACTTTATATCAATTCAATGATCTCAAAGTGCTACAATGCACATTAAACGAAAATAGAAAAAATAAATAGATAAATGACATGATGATCACACCATCCTCCTTTGTTGCTCTCTATTTCAGCCACAGCTTTTAACCCCTCCTGCATCTGTGGTGATGCACACCACGTTTCTATACTATCGCTTCTAACCGCCATACAGCCTCAAACGAGAACTACTGCTTTATCAAGCGATCAAACGTTTGGGGGGGAGGATTTGTATATAAATAGTTGGGGGACATTAATGAATACACAAGCCCCCGTCTCCAGGTTGATGCTGGAGGGGTATTCCCTAAATAACCGGCCCTCGCTCAGAATGGTCCAGTAGAGAAGAGAATTATGATTGGGCTGATTTAGAGATGGCGTCATGGCCTAGTTCGTCCAGCAGAGCGCCGTGGTTTACAATAACCTCAGCACTGTCTGCTCTGCAGCACCTGAAACGTGCGAGGACTGGCAGTCCAGAGGTGTCGTGACTGTAAGTGGCTAGCTAGTAGGCGAAATACATACCGGTGGTTAATAGACAATGACCCATCATAACCCTTTTCAATATAACTCTAATATGACATTTACCATGTCCCTCACAAACCTCTTGTCACTCCTGCTGGCTATGAGAGCCAGCTATAAATGTTCAGTAGGTACAGTCAGTACAAACATAGCAGATTTATAAGTAAGCATCAAAGCATCTTTCTGCAGCCCAGCAGACCACAGTGCAGTGGTGGACCGAGTCTGTTGAATGTCGATTTCACGTTATGTTGTTGCCTACTGGTTCTGACACAAGGCTGAAAAGTAAATAAACAACGTCCCTATGTTTTACTCTCTGTGATAACGAGTTTATCATACTTGCATGCACCAAAGTTTGGATTTAAAAGTCTGGTTTTCCACCAGATTTGTTTCCACCAGATTAGCTGCTACAGCTTATTTCTTGTGCAGCAGAAAGTGGCAGCAGAAAAACCATGAGTAACTGTTCCTGTCACCAGTTTTGGGGCAGTAGTCTTACTAGTGTAACTACATTTCTCTGTAGCTGGGTGGTAGCGGTGCTGTTTTCTGAAGCAAAAAGCTTTTCAGCAGCAAAGCTCTTTTTATTGATCAGGTGGTGCGGAATGGTCCCCACAAACTATGTTCTCCAGAGTATTTCTGAAGCTCAAGCCAAGCTGTGGTTTTCTGCAGCGGTCTAAAACGGCCAAGGATCAGTAAGTGAGGCCACTGCCACACTATGACCTGGACCTGCCAGCCACAGAAACACACAGACCCATCCTGCGTCTGGTCTTCTGCAGGAGAATTATGTTTATACTCTGTGTATATTTACATCATGGAAACAACTGCCGCTTTATTTGGATTACAGGGGGAGAGGGGAAGGATCAGAACGGTACTATCAAAAAGACGATAATATTTGAGATTGCTTATTCCCTCCGTCCAATCTCTTCTTCTCTTTGCTCTCTCACAACACCGTTGGAGATGTGGTTGGCCGACCTGGCGAACACCTCCTCTCTACCAGCCATGTGGCAACGCGGACCCTCCCAATCCAGACCTGCATCTCCATTCACAAGAACGATGCCAGTGCCTACCAGTGGCTGTGGACCATTTCATCTAGGAGTCCAGGCTGGGTCCTTGTATTCGAGGGGTCATAAGACCATGTTAAGTACCATTCTACGTCAGTGGTACTTTTACCAAGAATTTAATGCACAGAACGAGATGTTTGCTTTGCTTCTCCTCGTCTTAAAGATTAGTTTGGTCCAGGGGCTAAATAACATAAATACAAATGAACGATTCCTGGGGCACAGGGGAAAAAAAACACAATACAGAAAGATACCACTTATCACAGTCGCAGTGATGATAAGCTGTCCAGAGAACCCCACTCGAGTGCCCGTCAGTTTACACAACAGAGTGTGGTTTCGAGCGACACTAATAACAACGTTGCTAGGGTTTTGTTGTGGTTACGAGTCCATAGCGGGAGACTGAGTGACCGAGACCATTGATTGAACACGTCGGGTCGCAACCTCTGTTGATAATAGCAGGTTATGCATTTAGAGTGTCACGTGACCACAGCATCAGCTCGTGTTCGGTTCTCACAAAGGATAATCTGTTTGTTATTCTGAACAGTTAAACAATGACAATCTAAGACAGTGTGTGAAAGTGGAGGTAGCTACACTGACTGCATATGCTCCTGTGTCAACACAGCCAGGATATGAGAACGTGGTGGGGGGGTGGTGGTTAGGCTGATAGCCGGGCGGTGCGTGGTGCCCTGGTGCTCCAGAACAGTAGAGTGAGGGTGAGGGATCAGTGAGGGTACAGGTCATCCTCTGGAAGGCTCCCCCTCACACTGCAGTAGGAATGAGTGAACTCACCTCTCACCTGAGGCGGGCCTCCAAGCAGGCTTTCATTAGAAAAGCAGCACACAAAACAAAGTTTAACACCATTACTCTCTCAGGAAGATGAATCTCAAAAATAATGTTTAGATTGTATGTAAATGTATTGCATTAGGGGACTGGTGCCTTGGAGGACCTAGGAACCTGTTTTTAACTTTTAAAGGAAGGTGTTTAGCAATTGATTGTCATCAGGGAATTGACAGGTAATAATAAAAGGCATGTTTAGAAATGCTATTGTTTGTGATAATGTGGCAGCTTTCACAATCCACAGCCCCGTCTCTTTAAAACAGGTCTGTTGGTCTGAGGTGAGTGGCCTTCCGATGGCGTCATCTAGACAGGTAACCTCCGATAGATAGGGAACCAGTTTGATAGCGAGTCAGGTGTAGTAAGGGCCAGGTGAGGAGGTTTAAAAAGGGGAGGCATCGGAGAGGAATCGCTCACTGACCGAAGTCTATGTCCAGGAGAGCAGCGTTGGCCCCTTCCACCAGGATCTTCTTAGGAGGACCGTGGAGGGCCTCGTACATGAAGTGCACCCCGTCTCTCACCATGGGCTTGACCCTCTGCACGTAGTCCTGCGCACACACACACACACACACACACACACACACACACACACACACACACACACACACACACACACACACACACACACACACACACACACACACACACACACACACACACACACACACACACACACACACACATATTTTAACCTAACAGGTGACAGCACGGCGAGGGTTCTTTCAAAGGTGTATCCGGGACGCGATGAAATTAAAGTAGGATGGTTGACAAAATTCCCTGTTCATTTCCCATCACGGTTTTGGGTCCTTCATAAAGCTAGCTACCTCTTCGGAAACTATAGCTAGCTTACTTACTCGATCATGATGATCCTTCTAATTACAAATTAAATTTTCCATTTGCAGGATTCCCATCTACATAAATGCATTATGCCTCATTTGAAACCAGATATTCTGTTGATATTCACTCATGAAATGCCACTCAGGCTGTTAAACGTCTAGCTCGGTCTGGGACTGATAAACAAACCAGCATCGTGTGCGAGATCACTTGTATCACGGATGATAATAAGGGCTTGATTCGGCACTGGAAGTTATAGCCTCATCATGACTCATCACTCACATACAAATACATAGTGTTATCTATAGATCTGCATGATTCGTGTGGGTCATTATTCTTTGAAAACTTCTGAAAATGTAAGCATCGCACATCCATGTGACAGTATATACTGGACTTCTGGTACCTTGAGTCTGAGCAGCTCCCCCTCCACGTCTATCTCCAGAGTGGGGTACATGGACTTGTACTGCTGGGCTAGCACCTTATACCTAAATGAACCCGAAAGAGGAAAAGATATTGACAGACATATATTACAAATCATTTGTTTACAGTCCCCATAGCACAGCAAATACAGCACTAACTGCTTTAGGAAACACACATGCTTAATTGGGTCCTTAGCATGCTTGGCTTCCAGAATTCCCAACTACTCTCTGAAGAAACTTGGGTAAAACCCGGAGAAGAGTCCGGGGTTGAGTGGAGCGGACCTTTGAGAGAACTGCGTGAAGTCTGACATGAGGTCGCATATCCTTAGCCCGCTCCGCGCGGCCTTGGCAGAGTACACAGGTCCGATCCCCTTCTTCGTGGTTCCCAGGCTAGAAAGAGGCAGAGAGAGACAGAGACACAGACAGACAGACAGACAGACAGACAGACAGACAGACAGACAGACAGACAGACAGACAGACAGACAGACAGAGTGACAGAGTGACAGAGACAGAGACAGAGACAGAAAGAAACGGAGAGAGACAGAGAGACAGAGACTAAAGTTTAAGCAATCCACATGATTAAAGTGTATCTAAACACTTAAAATAAAACCAGACACAGCAGCAAACCAAAAGCTTGGCAACAGCTGGTTGCACTTGGCTAAATGAACATCGATAAATAGTTCACGTGCTTTTCTTAAGAGCGCAAGTATGTACCACACTTTTTTTTCATCGTCGATCCTGTGATTCGCAATGTTGCAATTTAGTAAGATCATCAAGTGATTCTTTCAAATTATTACTGTGAATCCAAGACATCCTTTGGGGGGGACAAAGCACATGATAGCTCACCAAAGAGCTTAATTGCCCAGCAGCACTCTGTGGGGATGGAACATACGTTACAAAGAGAGGAGCCTCACAGGCCAGTAGGTGCACTGGAGAGAGATATGTACTCATGATTAAGTTCCACGTATCTGGTTGTACACTATCCCATAAACATCTTGTGGTTTTCTCTGCACCCACACCCAACCATTACGGATAGTCGTCTGTTAACGCGCCTGCTCTGTGTTTGGCACATTTGGTAGCTCTATAAGCACATAATGTAATCCTTAAACCAATTTGCTGAGCAAAATCATACAGAGCCACAGCTACGTCTTCCATTAGCAGCCACCGAAAAATCCCAATATCATCCCACTGCAGACACAAATGGGAGTTCTCGTGTGGTGGGGGTTCCCGTTTACGCAGACTGGAACGCCCCCTTCTTATCCTTCGTCGCCTTTCTCGCTGAACTGTATTAAAGACTTAGAGGGCTCATGTCCACCGAAGACTTACAAAAACTTGTACATGCCTTTATCACTAGTAAGCTTGATTACTGCAATGGTCTCCTTACAGGTCTCCCAAAACAAACTCTAAGGAAGCTTCAGCTTGTTCAGAATGCTGCTGCTAGAGTTTTAACAAAGACCAAAAAATTTGAACATATTACACCAATTCTTAAATTGTTACATTGGCTTCCTGTAGGTCAGAGAATTGATTTTAAAATCATGTTGCTAACCTATAAATCCCTACATGGTTTAGGCCCAAAATATTTAACTGATATGCTTCCACTACATAAGCCTTCTAGAACACTAAGATCTTCTGAGACCAATCTGTTAATTATCCCCAGAGTAAACACGAAACATGGGAAAGCAGGATTTAGTTACTATGCAACAAATAGCTGGAATAAACTCCCTTAGGATTTAAGACTTGCCCCAACTCTGAGCACCTTTAAAACAAGATTGAAGACTTTTATGTTTGCTTTAGCTTTCTGCTAAATCTTAAATACTTTACCTTTATTTGACTAAAATGCCTTTTTAACTTTCCTTCGGTGTATGCCTTGCGAAACCCAGTATGCCTTTCGAAACACCTCGTGATTGGTCGATGAAACGCTACCAGGAGCGCCTAAAGGGCGTTCTTTTGTCATGACGGAAACGCCCAAGCCTGTAGATGGACCCTTCTCAAAAATCCACACGCCTGAAGGCGTATAATGACTGAGCCATTAAGGTGAAACTAGTAAAGCGAGCACCTAAACCCACACACTTTGGCTATTGAGACAACAATTCCTCAGGCCGCTAGGGGGGGAACAATTTAACAACCCCAAAAAACACAACTGAGCCTCCTGCCATGCATGACTGGTTGGTTTCAATTATAAGGCAGTCGTTTCAAGTTAATGTGTTCGACGAAAACCCCAATGTCTCAATAACCTCATGCAGGTACATGATCAAACTTCTGTTAGAAGTCAAGGGAATCCTGTTGCTTTGGTTTACTTCACAGGATTGAATGAATCCTTTACACGTTTCAAAAAACCTAATTGTGAAGGTATATCCATGCAGGGAGGATATAGTAGAGGAGGTAGTACACAAACTCCTATACAAACATATTTTTATTCAACATAGAACAGGTTGAGGTAAAAGTTATGATGGATTGTGAGGTCTTTCACTTTTTTCCCCTGAAAACGAAATCCTAACCCAAATCCTTCATATATATATAATATAATTCTCACATTACAATTGCAAATTCTCACATTCAATGTATGCGTCATGTATCACCTCCTTATAAGAGATTGTTTGGTTGTGATGTAACATTCTTTCACGGGGAAATATGCATTGACATATGCAATTATACCTCGCTAAACAGAAATCTATGACTATAACAGCTCCAAGCAATAAGCGTGGGAGAAATCCTTCTGCCATACAAAATCCCAGAAACAAAAGGACATATCTCTGTGGACTTCGGTGCAGCTCAGCAGTAACATGGTGTAACAAATACAGACCTGGCAGTAGAGGTCACAAGGATAAACCTGTTTTAAGCTGAAGGCCGGATGACATCCTGCCCTGAGAAGCGCCTGTGTGTTTTTAGGCTTTTAGGATAACAGCTTTTGATGAATACTTCAACTTACTCCCCGCCCACTTGCTCTTTCCTCAGCTGCTCCTGCACCCTGTCGACCGCTTGATGGAAGTCAAACACTGTGAAGAGGGCAGAGAGGGGTCACACTCAAACCCCGTGAAGAAGGGCAGAGAGGGGACACACACACACACACACACACACACACACACACACACACACACACACACACACACACACACACACACACACACACACACACACACACACACACACACACACACACACACACACACACACACACACACACACACAGGAAGAGTGATAACTTACCAATGTGTGCCCGGTCTGAGATGATCAACCTCTTGTCCCAGTCCTTAAGACCTACAGGGACACAGACAGATGGAATGATCACTGGAATCTTAGACGGAAGCAGTGCATAATTTGTACTGATCATGTTTTTATAATATTTGTCAGATTATGTCTGCGTGTGAGTGTGTGTCACTCACCTTTTCCTTTGAGGGCGTTCTTCTCCGCCTCTTCAAACAGGCCGGGAAGATGGATAACCACCCCATTACCTGAGGTGGGGAGGACCGGTTACAAAGTACAACACAGTATTCACACTCAGCACCAAGGGAAGCATCCTGATGGTTTAACATACAAGCAGTATATTGCGGTGAATCTGCTTTTATTGATTGAAAAACATTTCAATAATTTTGGGGAAAACGAGTACAGAACCTTCTTTAGCTTCTGTAGTGGTTTTTTCCAACATTTAATAGAAAAACAAGATATAGACACAAACATGTGATTTACTGTCGCAACAATTATATCAAATGAAAACATGCAGAACATTGAACCAATACGTACATCGACCAAAAACATATTGCTGGTCATCAATCATTTGAATTCCGGCACTATAATTCCGCGTGGGTTTGTACTTATTTGGAGCCTTAATAACAGAAGTAGTGGTGAGGCCAGCTAAAAAATATATTTCATTCCACTCCAACCAACCAGTAGACCATGGCTAATGAATTGCTATGAAGATGATGTACAGTTGTTTGTGAGATATTCTAGCTCCTTGTTCCCATCTCCCAGTGGTGGTTCTCTAACCATATTCCTCTCACTTCCCCTTAGCTCAATTCCTTTCAGAGCGACACAGGCAAAAACAGGAACACACTAAAGGACAAAGGAATAAAACATTTCTTAGTGACTCAGAGTCAACTAATTATCTTGAGGGGTGGGGGTGGGGGTGGGGGGGGGCGCGGTACTGAGAGTTAAGTGAACATTCATAGGGCTGCAGCAGTTTCAGCCCGCACCACATACTGCTCCACACACAAAATGGTGGCACAGCGCCGTATATCAAAGGGGTGGGGAAGAACGTGAAGGAATCCTGGCAGGCATGTTCCACTGCAGATGTAAGGCGGTGCCGAGACGTGAGATAGAGACCGAGAGGAAAAGAAAGACAGACACACAGACAGAGAGCCAGAGAGCCCATTAGCTGATGAAGTTACTGCAGATGAGGAGGTAGGAGGCTGGCCTCAGGCTGGCTCTGGGACAAGTGGGATGAAGCAGCCCGTAGTCAGAGCCACCATAAGCCAGAAGCCTTACAGTAGCCTTAAAGTAGCCCTGATGCCCAAACAGCAGGACACAACCCTGGACCCCAGGTATTCATCAAGGAGAAATGTAGGACCAGGGCATATATCGAGATGCATTGTCAAACTATGAGACACTTTATGCAAGAACATTTCAGTTGACGTATGCACCTGTGTGTGTGTGTGTGTGTGTGTGTGTGTGTGTGTGTGTGTGTGTGTGTGTGTGTGTGTGTGTGTGTGTGTGTGTGTGTGTGTGTGTGTGTGTGTGTGTGTGTGTGTGTGTGTGTGTGTGTGTGTGTGTTACACACCGATGAAGGCAGTGACCTTAGGATTGATGATGCCGCTGGGGAGGAGGTGGAAGTCGTACTCCACCGAATCCACCACTACGGTGTGACCCGCATTGTTGCCACCCTGCAGAGAGGGAGAGGGAGAGGGAGAGAGAGAGAGAAAATGGGAATTCAATTCAAAGACTTTGTTTAGTCTTTGTTTAAGGCGGATGACAACCGTCTTGTTGCGAGTTTGTTGGTCGTCAAGCAACAAACCCCTCACTGAAGCCATGGTACCTGCAATGCCTTCTAAGTTTCAACTCTCCTAGTATCCCCTTTAGCAATACAACCTGACCATATATCCTAAACATCAAGGCTTATCAACAATCACTAATCTACTATTGAGTAAACATTAAGCCATAACGGCAACAATGTTCCAGTTAATCTTTAAAAATGCAACAGTGCTCAAAACAGAAGCTAGCATGACCGAAAAAAGGAGTACAGAAACATGTCAACGTTAAAAACTATTTCATTCTTCCTTTAAGTCTAACTGCAGCTCCTGTCAATTCAAAATAACAATTTGTTGGTACATCCAAGGGACTCCTATGAGAACTATGAGAAACTCCTTTCACAATATCTGTCATTTGGCTGATGCAACATGGGAACCGATAGCATCTAGGTACCTGTCTGGACTTCATTAGGAGAGGAAGGATCGCTCATTTATGCTTTGTACTCATTTTAAAATATACCTTGACATTTGGTTGTCCTTCACTAAGACAAATGAAGGATATGATAGGACGTCTCTCAAGTGAAGGTTGTGTATTTGCAATGTAAACACTACATAAAAATGATTAAGAGTTAACTACCTATGATGTCAGACCACCACAAAATCTTTTTCACTCAAGAGATTTCATATCTATAACATCTCAATTAATTAAAACCTGGGAGGTGTGTGTTGATAACATACAACATACAAAATAAATAAAAATATAACCAGTTTGGATAAGGCCTTTGATCCACATGAGATCACAGAAACGATAAACTCATACGGGTAGATCATTGAAAACAGAACAGGCCGGAGCATCGCAGTCGGACCGGCTCTGTTCTCTGCAATCTATCTATTCAGATTAGGAAAGACACGGCTACAATCACAGCAAAGAACAGCTCAGTGAGGAAGGACAAAGTAGAACCAAGAGGAGAGCAAACTGTGGGTGAGGTGTGCTTTTAAACACGGGTTGATCTTATGCAACGCTGTGGATCATGTTTCACCCTCATTGTTCATATGTTCACGAGTCAACTTGTCTTGTGATCAGAGTGTGCTATTAAATGCTGTAGCTTTAGGGTATGAAATAAACTGTGTGTCTGTGTGCATATGCATACTTGTATGCGTGTTTGCATGCGTGCGTGTTTGTGTGTGTGTGTGTGTTATTTCGGGCCCTCTATATAGCCTGGAGGTTGAGGGCAGCCGGGACCAAATACTTCTGTTAGCGATGTATCTGCCCCCTCCTGCCCAGGGGTCAAATTTCTTACATTACTCCATGCCCTTTTATTTTTCTTGTTTTTTTGATCCAATATAATGGGCTGCAAGGTGAGTAAGGACCAGCCACTACATTATGTCTGGGTGGTAGTGGGTAACCTCCAGGATAAGTCAGGCTGGCATGGAATACACAATGCCAACCAACAAGCTGCTGCCAACCTGCAGGTCTGTAACTGATCATAGGCCTAAACAGTTGGCTGGGGCCCAGGGACAGGATAGGGAAATGAAACCCAGCGTTAATGAATCACGCCTTCCATCTTTCAGGAGTAGGACAAGTAAACGGAATAAGGACATGGGCTTAAAAGTAGGTAACAGGTTACAGGGGGTATACATTCATTTCAAATTAGCCTAAAATTGGTGACTAGTGGGAGAAGGAAACCTGGATAGTAGAAAGTAAATAAGTAGAGAGAAGTTTTGCTTCCACTGCTCTCCCATTCCCTGATCACTGGATTCATTGGGAAGTCAGAGCAAAGGGAACTCTTGGCAACATGAGCAGCCTCAACACACACACAAACACAATCTACAACGATCCAAATCACAGTGTCGGGGTAGACGCAAAATAAAGATTGATATGGCCCATGGGTCTTATTACGAAGTGAGCTAGAAAATGACATGGCCTCTACTGTTGTGCTATGTGTGATTTGGGCTTAATGATCACTGAAATGAACTTGACGTGACCTGACCTGTTGGGACTGGGAGTGTGTTTACACTGTGCGTTTAGTTTATACCTCCTTCTGTTGCTTTTGGTTTGTGATTGGCCAACAAATCTTGCCATCAACAGCTTACAGGTGGCTTAGACTTACAGGTGGCTTAGAACGAACTGCATATTAGGCTTGGGAGGGGCGATCATCGTAAATGTTCAGACCGTCAGATCGTGGTTTCTCTACATTGCCAGCGGGCAGCAGGAAGAGGTTGGGGAGCTACGTCATAGCATGCAAGTGAAATGCCAGAATGGAGGACTAAGTGTCAAAGAAAAATGTGACATCTTGCATTTGGGAGAATAATGGGTTTCACCCAGAGGTAAAAGGTTGGCCTAATGATATAACACAGCCTATCAGCAAGCTATGTCAAATATGTCGGCCAGTGAAGAACCTGAAGACCACTTATCTGATGCACATGTGCAGGTTCATCATCCCGCCGAGGCCGCAAAACTGCCCCAGGCTAGCAGCGTTGCAGATGCAGTTAGCCAAAACACACCGGCCCAGTCCTTGATACTGGCAGCTTTTGTGAAAGGCTGAGAATATAAGCAAGGCAGCAACAGATGGGTCCAGTGCACAGCGCCTGTTACAAAATATATTGCAAAGGAAGCGGTCTCGTTCTGCAGTTGAGAAACAATCTTTCAAAGAAATGCTGGCTATATCGTACCACCACCAAGTACCAGTGTTAGTAGAATTATAAGTAGTATGATAGGCCTGTTATAAGTAGTTATATTGGTATGACAAGAAGTAGCAGTACCTGCATAGTATTGATAGGATAAGTAGTAGAAGTAGTATTAATCTAGGTTGCAGAGTCTAGGTCAAAGAACAAGGTTTATACTTCTGGAATCTGTGGAATCTCAGCTTAAACAGCATTAAAGCGTCACTGACGCCTTGGGGTATTCATTGATTTGTGTCGTCTGCTCTGAGATGTGGATCTCCTCTGCTGTTCTACCTGCTCGACCACCTGTTGCCGAAGATACCTGGGACTGGCGCGCCCCTCGACGCTGAGGATAGGGTCAATGCACAGGCACGTTCTGTCTATTTCTAACCCCACACCCTGCAACGTCCACAAAGATGGTTAGAGAGATCCTAAGTGACTTCTCAGCTGCCCGTAAAGGGACTCCTTTCCTGCTCGTCATTCTCTCCTGGGAATGCGCCTTGAGGAATGCTCCGTCTGTGGCCATGGGGAAATGGGAGCCTGACTCCATATGCAGCCCTCACCTGCGACGGTGGCTCCACTGTGAGGAGCGAGGAGAAGCTGGCTTGTCTTTCTTTAGCTCTTACTATCGAGTAATATTCAACCTGATCAAGGCCGAGCTGAGCAGGTTCAGACCCATGAGGAGCCTAAATCTAGAAGCGGACTACGCCTTTCTCATCTCAATGAACGCAGGTTCATAAAATAGATTTATTAGGAATAAGGGCAGTCTCTTGCATTGCACCAGAAGTGTGCCAGTAGGTTTTTTTTTAAGTTCAACTGCACCATAGAGATTGAAATTCCAAGAGGACTGTTTTTGGGTCCAGAAAATAGTGTGCCATACATGACACAATATTCATTATGTCAGCAGGGAATCCTCAATTTGTCAATTTCATCCATCAAGGATCCCACATACCTGGTCTTCAAATGTCATCAAACGATGTTTGAGTGTGAATGTAAAAAAGCTTGTTTCCTTTAAACTTGTTACCTTGAAGAGAGATGAAGAATCCCTCTTCTGCAGGGCCATTGTATTATTTATTTGGTAGTTTTAACCATTGGTTGGATCTTGGAGGAGTCCAGATCTTCTCCTTTGAAAAGGCCACAAAGTTGAACTGTCTGACGTTCTGTAGGCCTTTGGCTGTACCTCAGGGACATCTCTTAGGGCTTTCACTGATCTTCACACCACTGATTGTGAATTGATAGCCACCTCACTGTATGTTGTTGGGTAAACATAAGTTGAGGCTCATGCTCATCCAGCTGGTTCTGCAATTCATGCAGCTTGTTACTTCTGACAGCAGGATTACTTACAAAATCCTGCTGAAACGTTTTCACCTGTTGCACAGATTTGACTGCGTCACCAGTGGGAAGAGCAAGATGGTGAGCTGTGCAACGCACCCCTACCAGTTGAGAGTTGAATTCCTCTGAGTTTTCCAACAACTCCTTGGCAGAATCCCGTCATAACAACAGCACCATTAATACAAACTGCTACTGCTTCCATCTAAATTCTTCTTTGTCAGCAGCTGCTTTGTGTCCTCAAAAATGGTTTTGGCTCTTCCATTTACAGATTAAGAGTTCCTGAACAACTTTGTTTTAATCCTGTCGCATTGTACCTTACGTAGGTAAACACAGGAATTGTTAAATGTTCACGCAATAGCTTGGTGCATTTTTGACAGACCGTTCTCATTAAAGGGGTAGTTCGGAATTTTGGACATAGGGCCTGATTCCCAAGTGAGCATTGGTATTCTATATCACTGGAGACAGTTTTCAACACATTTCATACAGTCCTTCTAGTTGCAGAGTTCGCTCGTGCTAGGCTAGCGCAAGTCAACGGGCAATGCTAGCCTGCTATTAAAAACAGTCTTACCCACTCCACAGTACACCCGAGGTAAATCAATTATAACGCCAGACTATAGATTTAAATGTCTGTGTTGATAGAATAATGTTAGAAATAAAACTAACCTTGCATCGCATGAATCATCGAGGGACTACTCTCTCAGCAGAAGCGGAATTTTACTATGCGCTGGTTAGGTTTGTAACCGAATCACGACAGAAGAACGTAAACAGAGAAGCGTGGGACAGAAGCGCAATTGAACGACTAGGCAACATGATGGTTGTGTGCTTTTAGAAATTGTAGAAATAAACGGTACAGATGGGCACCACAAAGTTTCCACCAATTTCCAGTGCGAGATCCAGAAAGGACTCAACTGTGGCTTGTTGCTGCTGGCTTGGACATCAAAACACCGGCTCGTACATGTACGGTTCGTTGGATACAACAAATTCCTCATAATCGTCTTCAAAAGCAGATGCATCGCTAACTCCTCCAAACGTGGGCATATCTTGTTAATTGAATACGCTTATAGAATTCCTTCGTTCACTGTACTCTGCGTTTGTAGCAATGACAGCGGCAGGTAACCTAGGTATCAGTCCGCCGCTGCCGTAGCCTACGTACAGGAATATAAACACTGCTGCTGAGACCCCGCAATTCCCTCAAAATGCAATGCAATGCAAGGTTGGTTTTATTTCTAACATTATTCTATAAACAGACATTTAGATTTATAGTCTGTCGTTATAATTGATTTACCTCGGGTGTACTGTGGAGTGGGTAAGACTGTTTTTAATAGCAGGCTAGCATTGCCCGTTGACTTGCGCTAGCCTAGCACGAGCGAACTCTGCAACTAGAAGGACTGTATGAAATGTGTTGAAAACTGTCTCCAGTGATATAGAATACCAATGCTCACTTGGGAATCAGGCCCTATGTCCAAAATTCCGAACTACCCCTTTAAGGTAGCTTCCATAACTTAGTGCGTCTGTCAGACCCTCCAGGATTTTGCGATGTTGCGATTTGCAACTTCGACGCAACATCAACCATTCACCGCGAATTGAGTGCGGTGTCACAATTTTAACCAACCACCGCAACTTTCCCGCAAATTTGACCAATCAGTGGCGTTGTCTTGAACTGACGTTGACAAACAACCTTTCGCCTTATTTCCGTGTTTACTACTTACTACGATTCAAGCATTCATGCAGGATGTGCGAGTCCAATGTTTCACACTTGCTTCACGCTTTATTTTCAGTGCTGCTGTATGAGAAACGCCATCTTAGTGGCGAAGTAAAGTATACGTTTAGTTACACCAGCTGGTACAAGCCTGTACATCGAACATTTTACAAATCAAGCATCTAATTTTGGCGTTGTTGAATTCGAGCCATGGATAAAATCAGTGCCAGTAAGCCTGGAACTTTTCTTTGTTCCGTTTAGTGACGTTACCAGTTTGAGAGGGGTCATGTTGTTAACTTTAATTTCACTGGAACTACTGTATGCATTAGCGATTTAGCGTCAGTCCTTCCAGGTTCCAGTGTTTTCTTCAGAACAGGTTCCACGTCAGGAGATGTAACGTCAGATTTTGTAGAGAGAGGAAGAGGGGAAGTCGGTCCGTCTGATGCAGCACTCTCTGGCCAGTCCCGCATTCTGCTTCTGAGTATAACGCCACGGTTGGTGGCAGGTTTCATTAACAACATAACTCATTATAAAGCTCATACACAACAACTTTATAAAAAAGTAGCACAAAGTTCCTTCCTAGAACTCGCTTCACTAAACACATTTTTTAAATAGTGTTTGAATCCAAGCTGAAACAGCGGGCTCACTTGCTCTTCAAGGCAAAACAAATCTGCAGTCTAGAACTTTTATGAATCACAGTTTTGTGATTCAGCCATTTCACAAACGACCATAAGAAAGTAGAAACCCAAATCAATCAAATAAAATGATACAATTGGCCAGCAAAGGGGAATGAAATTGAGCAATGCTTAATGAAACATGCCTTTTAAAGCATGCACAGCATGCCTATGCATGGGTTTATCTAGCATGCCTAAAAGTAAACATGACACCAGTGTGGTCCACGAGTTCTTCGGCATGTGTACAACCTACAAAAACTGCTGGCAAGGGCGTTTTTATAAAAAGATGAATACTATACTCCCTCTTACTCATGCAACGCACTGTGTGTGTGTGTGTGTGTGTGTGTGTGTGTGTGTGTGTGTGTGTGTGTGTGTGTGTGTGTGTGTGTGTGTGTGTGTGTGTGTGTGTGTGTACGTGTGTGTGTGTGTGTGTACGTGTGTGTGTGTGTGTGTGTGTGTGTGTGTTGTCATAAAATGTATTTTTAAATGTATCCAGCCTTGGTAGGCAATGTAAGAGTAGGGTGGAATCCGTAGCCTGAAGGGAATCTTTGCTCAGTAAACCTGTTATCAATGCCAGGCATAAGGTTGACCAGAAATGTCACATTACTGGTCAGAATAAACCTACAGGGGATTCAAGGAAATCTTCTTGATTTTCAACCTTGAGCCTATTTTCAATAATTTTGGGTCTAATTATTTTTTATTGGTCTGGTATTGAGCATGTACGCTGCAGCTGTACTTACATTGCAGCAAAAACATGCTGCAATGTATAACGATCGTTAACAATTATTTGTCGAAGGCGAAGTGAATAGTATTCACAGAGCCTGAGGCGAATAATTGTTTTAGTATATACCAGATCCTTCAGGATTTCGCGATGTTGCGATTTGCAACTTCAACACAACCAATCACCGCAAATTGAGTGCGGTGTCGCAATTTTAACCAACCAACGCAACTTTCCCGCAAATTTGACCAATCAGTGGCGTCAACTTGAACTGACGTCGACAAACTACCTTCCGCCTTACTTCCGTGTTTACTACATTCAAGCGATTCAAGCATTCATGCAGCATGTGCGCGTCCAACGTTTCACACTTGCCAACCAAAATAACTTCAAAAGATCGCGAAAAGCAGTATCCTGGTATTCTACATGAAAGCGGGGGAAAATTATTTTGCACTGCATGCAACATTGTGGTGGAACATAAGCAAAAATCTTCCATTGATAATATAATGGGATATTGCCCAATATCCCGAGATAGCATACCAATCAAATTGCGCCATCTTAGGAGGTTCATCACGTGTAGCATACTAATACGATTTAGATCTCCCCCCGATATAAATCGTCATGTCGCACAGCCTTAGTAGCAGCCTTCAAACGTAAAGGTCATTTTACATGATTGAATGCGATGGTTCGGTGGGATTTGAAGATTTTAATCAATAAGAAATCATGGAGCTGAATGGGACTCTACACACAGGCAACTAGGCGATTTCCGTTTTGGGGAAAAGTGACGATCATTTTATTTGCAGCAATGTCGATTTTGAAGGCTCTAACCTTCAGTTGCTACCGGGTATCTTTGTCATGATAGTCACCATGGTTTCAGTAGGCCTACATGTTGTAGGAGGTGGTGAAGGTAAACGCCTATCACAATTCCTCTAATTGCATCTACAGTCCTAAACTACATTCATTGCCTACTTTTTGTTATGTGTTATTGTATAGATAATATATATAATATAACTACTTCAAAACATGGATACATTAAAGAATGTACACTCACTTCATAGTCCCCCTCATGCACGAATTGCCACTCGTAACACCATTTTACACTTGGATAAAACCCCAATCCATTGTAAATAACTGAAGAATTGGGTGAAGGGGAGTAACGAAATTAGGGACATTACCTGCAACAATGCAACAATGAAATTTCCTTGCAAGACACAATAACAAACAGACAGATCAAGAGAAAGCTAAACAAAAAGTTGTATTTCTCTGTAGTGATCCATTCCATAATGCTAGAATATAAGATAAGGCCTGTCAATGGCAAAAACAAACACTTTAAGAGGACATTCACTGAAGAGTCCCAATTGCCCCAATAACTATTCACTGATTACGAATGCAGCTTTCTCACTCGATTCTGGACCAATTTCATAAATTGTTGTGTCGACAATAGTCCCTTAAACCCAATTTTCTTTCCTTCTCCCGAACTCGATCATCAAAATCAATGGCTTTCCAGAACGAGCTCCACACATCTGCACATCAGACACACCCTGGCGTTATACGATAAGTGTCCGAGAAGATTAACCCTCTCTCGGACACCGCATTCAACCGCTGCCAAGACAATAGACCTTGGCAGCGTTGGAAGCAGACTGGAGGCTCACGTAGTGATTTGGTAAACTAGCAAAAATATAGGATTTGACTTTATTCATGGGGTACTCAAACAACTTACTCACTCAGTACCTGCGACAGAGACATGCGGTGACATTGCAGGTGTGCAGCACCAAGAGATGCAGATGCCAGCTCAAGCCACAAAGCGCATGCAAAAGAGCAGGTTTCCTTGGCAGCAGCAGTCATTCCTTATGATAAGAAAGGGCCCTCAGGTGGCAGGCAGATGCAGTGACATTTTAAATCACAAAGGTATGGTCTCCATTAAAATAGTAGAAAAAAGGGTTCATTAGGACAGTGCAAACAATGGACTGTATATTCTGCTCTTTCTAGTTTGTTAAGAGAAAAACGAAAAAAAAAAAAAAAGGGGCTGGTACCAGTTTTGTAAACCAGTTTTGTAAACTGGTCCCAGTACACAAGGTTATAGCAGCTTAATACAAGTGCTAAATGCATTATTATGCTAAAACTAAGCTGCTTATTTCAACCACATTAATCAAACATTATACATGAAGAAACCTTTACAGTTCCTTTCATGATAGTTTTGAAAAGTAAAGACATCACTGAAGATTGCTATTCGACCGTTTACTTTGGACGCTTTCCTACTGGTTTTCACATGCATCAATAGGATAGGTTCACCAAACCACTCTCACACCGTTTCATGATAAGATGGGATGTAGTTTGGAGCCCACTGCTAAGTACAAAATGCGTATAAAAAGCGTATAAAGCATGACATCTGGAAGAAGAATTGAACCACTTGCTTTAGATAATCAGATATCAGATCCATTTGAAAAAAATCTAAGTCAGTTCACAGTAAGGTTAACAGATCGTTTAGCCAGTGAGTCATGCTGGAAGTGAACCATTGAGCTTACATTTCGGTCATAGATCAGAGAAAAACATGCACTTGGTTCATCTCCAAGCCACCGACGGTGTGTCAAACTTGACATGTGTACATGACAGGAGACAATGTATATTCAGTCTTAACGTTAGCCTGTCTAGCAAGCTGGGCAGCTAGCAAGAACCCAAGGTGACATTAGCAATCACTGCGAACACAATAATCAAAGTAAAAATGAAGACCACGGAACCGACCACACAAGTGGAGCATGACACCCTCCTCCTAGCCAGACGACACAACAGGGACACTAAAGCAGCTAGGAGGCTAAGTAGCCCCATGCTACCCAGGAAGGAAAGTAAACAAGCAACCACCGACCTGACATCTGCACACGATGTTCGCATCTTGCGCTATTAAATCCACCACTTTGCCTTTCCCCTCGTCGCCCCACTGCGCCCCCAATACCACGGTCACCCTGTTGCCGATCGGCGGGCTGAATCCATGGTTCCCCTCGACGCCAGCGGGCTCTAGGGACCCCGGGGCTTCCTGACACCCACTCTCCGACATGACTCCTCTGGGTTCCAGCCTCACTGGTGCGCTGTTCCCGCTTGACACACGGGGCAGACGGAGGCAATATCATCCCACTGCAGACACAAATGGGCGTTCTCGTGTGGTGGGGGTTCCCGTTTACGCAGACTGGAACGCCCCCTTCTTATTCTTCGTCGCCTTTCTCGCTCAACTGTATTAAAATGTCAAAGTGTACTACTCCGAAACCATGTAAATAGTGTTGGAAATAAACCTCCAAAGTTTTTCAAATCTTATTTGGGAAATAACTTCACATGGTGTGTCTTTTTACAATTTATTCGTTACCAGCATCCGTAGTGTTGATCAGCAGAGAAATAGTCCGCCAAAGACGTTGACGTCGCTTAGCAACCGAAGACGCTGGGGTTGACAAGTTACCGGACTACTACCAGAGCCCGTCTCTCATATTAGACATTCTCTGCTACTACCCATGCAAGTGAACCGAGAGTTCCACGGCATTGAGAAAACCCGTGTAATAAAGGCCTATAATATTTCTGTTTATGGCATAGATTTATCCTCAGATTGGGCCAATAAAGCAATGATAACAAAAACAAAAAAACACAAACGCTCGTCGATCAAAGGCCCGGCCCGACCCGGCTCAAGGATAGTGGTGGGTAATATCGGCGGGCCGGGTCGGGTCAATCAAAAACCTCATTGTTTAACATGAATTGGTTAAACAAATTACCACTGTAGCATATATAAACACAATTCAAATTGTGCAGAGAATTATTTCCATTGGTCATACTGACCGGGGACATTTAGAATTTTCGGTCCTCCTCATTTTTTTCCGTTCAATGAGCGGTAATAACCGGACAACGGAAACTCTGCATAAACCGGCCTAACTTTCACCGTCAACACCGAACCCCTTCTTCTTCGCACGGCTGTCAACATCCGGAACATTCGCTAGTTAGATTTTCTCAAACAGAAGTTTCAAAATAAGATCTAGTAAGTACGGGTAGCATAGAACTAACGTTAGCCAAGTGGGGGCTCCATGATTGCTAAATCTAATGAGAGAGGTAAAATTGCCATTAAAGAAGGAAAGCATAGTAGGCCTATGCCTTGCGGCTGTGCTTCGCAGTAGGCCTATGCCTTGCGAAGTGTGCCTTTGGAAACACCTCGTGATTGGTCGATGAAACGCTACCTAACCTTTTTTTCATGACGGAAATGCCCGAGAGGCGGTTCGACGAATAGCGAAGCTCATCAGCGGAGGCGCGTTATCGTGTGCTCCGTCCTATGTGTTAAATTAGAAGTGCCGCGCACACATACATATAAATGTGCTAATGTTTGCAGCCAATCGGTGGGGGGACGAAAATCCATGGATGCTTGACCTTTACGATTTATACTCGGGCCCCCTTCGCTCTCCGTCCACACCAGAAGCGAATTGAGCGACCAAAGCGTCAAAGACGCTTTGGTCGCTGCGAATTTTCGCTGCGAATTTTCGCTGCGAATTTTTCTGTTCGCTTTGGTCACTCAAGTCGCTCATGACGTACAATTCAATTATGCAGACGCATTTAAAGGAGCCGTATGCGTTTAGTAGGCCCTACAGACAGCCATATCAAATATTGAACTCTCCCATACACCTTGGCCATATTGCCGAGACGGTTTTGCTTGTTCGATAAAGTGCTTCGACAACAAGTAGGACAGTGATTCCCCCCAATATAAAAATCCTAAAATGTAGGCTAATTACAACCGAGAACAAAAAACCCTGCGTGCTGTAGTAGTTGAAATATGTTTCACTGATCTGGATCTGCAAATCATGATCTGCACGCATTCAAAACAAATAGACGTTAGCGCACATGGCTAATTTGCATACGTGCACAGGACTGGTTGGCTCCGCAAGGCAAATAATGGAACATATCTATCTATCTAGGTCTTTCTGTCTATCTATCTATCAACGCGTGTCTAGTTTTAATGTGATGTATTGTGTGTATGTCCAGTCAGACTTGTTCTGTGTGGTCTTGTAGGCTACTGTCCTGTGTGGGACGAACCACCTAAATGGATTCCCGACGATTTGTGTCGTTTGGTATTAATAAAGACTTGACTATCTATCTATCTAGACTATTTAATTAAAAATTATTCACCTCAGGCTCCGTGAATAGTGGGGAATAGAGGGATAAAAGACAAGAGATATATCCCTTGTCATTTATCCCTCGTCTTGTCGATTAGTTTGTTTATGTGACGGTTTTGTTTAAAGCATGCTACACGCGATTGGTTGGTTAGATTGGTGGCATGTAGAGCAAATTATAATGATTCCCGCTTAAATACGAACGTTCTAGATGTAGCCTATAAATACTCCCGCTTATCATCACTTGATATCCAAACCACTATGGCGTTTCGATCTCTGAACTGAAAAAGGGTGGGTTCGTACAACACCGGGTGCCCAGTTACAGCCGCGATTAATACTTCAGCCGACATTTTGTTCAGTGAGTGAATAAAGGTAGGTAGGAACCAAAGTGCCTGCCGATGTTCCCTGGGATCCACGCAAGCGAAGAGCGTCTACATTCCGATTGGCTGTCAGTGTTTGGTCGCTGAAGCGAATAATAGTCATTTGCATAAAGTTAAAAAGTTTTCAACTTCTTTTTGACGCTCTGGTCGCTCAACTTTGGCCGCTGGTAGCGTTGGTCGCTTTGGTCGCTTTGGTCGCTCTTGCCCATAGAAAGTGAATGACTTCCGGCGATTTGGTCGCTCAATTCGCTTCTGGTGTGGACGGACAGCAGGGGACACCCAGCAAGACGACTATACTCAGCTAACCAAGCATCCCAGCTCCATGTCTGGGTCAGTAACGATCCTCGTCGTCCTTCTGACGGTGGGGCCTTGTTCAGGAGGGTGGAGGTAAGTAAGTTACCCCCGTTTATTTCCAACAGCTTTCTCGTCAAATGTTTTCAATAAAACAGCCGTTAAGTAGTCAGTGGTTGTTATTATCTAGCCCAACAAAGACTTGACCAAACAATTACACGCTGAACATGTTATTACCAAAGTACGAAGTTGTGCTATTTGCTCCAAATAACAGTTTGTATCAATTTATGCAGCTACTAGCAAAAGTAATCGTCTCTGTTTGCAATTACCCTATGTACAATTATAGTATTTAATTGCAGTGTAATTTAAATACTAATACTCAATGCAAGCAGTCTCAAAGAGAGAAGGAGGAGGGTTGATTCATGTCAAGCTTCTCTCTCACCGGGTTGTCTGTAATGCTGCTCAACAGGTAACCTCAACAGGTGCCCCAAACCTGTATTATGGTCGTTTATTTTCAGCTCTTTTCTGCTCTTTTCTCCTCTTGCTCTTTTATAGAGACTCTTCAGACAAGTACTTCAAGGTGTTGCAATACAATCACGTAACTTTCAGACCTAATCACACTTCATACATCATCACTTTGAGTATGAGTTTGTCTTATGCCTTTAGCCATTCAGAGAGAACAGTGTAAATCCTGCACTGTGACTTTCAGAGGAATTGCGTGACTATAATCCGAAATATAAACAACACATTTTGTTCTCTTTTTAGAAAGTCAGATCATGTATCATTGAACCTGAACATGCGGGTCAGTAGTAAACCACACTGCTGTGCTTCCCTCAAAGGTTGGTTCCGTCATGCATCAGTCTGTAGCTGTATCAGAGAATGACTTGGTGTTAGACAGAGGTGTTGCCTCCATCTGGTGGAGTTATTAAACACAAGCATGCTGTACCACAGACAAATTCCACACTGTTATTTTCTGCACAATAATTTGTTCCTCACTGGATATGGCGTTATAACACATTATATTATATCATGCACTGAGAGAGTTACAGACAGTATTTCATTAATTTGTATACTTCAGGAAAGCTATATTTTCTATATTTGACAAAAGGATTGCTATGTTTGCCATTTTGATGCATGATGAACTTATTTGGCCCTTTCCTAGTATCCACTCTCTTGTTTTCTAGTCCTCATTCAAGCGAGGGGAGTCATTAGGCTGTTTCATTCGGGGCTAAAGCCATGGATATTATTTAATTCGCCCCGAATCTTATTTAAAAAAAAAAAGAATGAAAATCAACTTGCTTTTTTTTTCTTCTTGTTTTTTAGCTTGCTTTACACTAGAAACAAACATGGAGATTCCACGGGCATCTCAAAATAACGGGCATCTCTTAGTCCTTCTAGGATAAGAGTGACTCTAAGATTAGTTTAGTTTATATTCAAAGAGACTTTTTGTTTATTATTTATTTGCTGATATTATTTGACTACTGCACTATTTGTGTTTTAAAGGAAGCAGTTATAGGTCATACCATTTGTCTTAGTCTTGATTAATTTTGCACATCTGTGTTGTCATAATTGACGACGGCAAATGTAAAATAGCTACATCTTCATGTCGATATGTTTATTGTATTATTATATACACATGTCTGTCCCATGCTTTGGTTTAAAACCAAACTGATTGTCACAGGAAGAAAGATACCCAGTTACTCTATCAAGTAGGATTCTTTCCACAACTTTTGTTAGTATGCTGGCTAGCGCTATGGGCCTTATATATGCAACTAACTCTCCCAGCTGTGTTCTTAAGCACTGGGACAAGCAAGGGGATAACATTGAATCGGGTAGTATGCCATGGATCATAAAACCAGTCAGGCTGCAAGCTAGGAGATGCGCTAGCCACAAACTGGCATTTTTGAGATGTTCAGCTGAAATAAGGTCCAAACCACATGCTTTATTGTTTAGTGTATGCATGCCATAAAAACCGCATGAGTACTTATTGTTTCATGTGTGTGTTCAAATGCAGCATCCTCAGTGAGACCAACAAACAACACAAACAAGAAATTAGGGAAGGAAATTATATCATGCAATTTTGTGCTTCTTATTAATTAAAGTATTCAGTGCAGTGATTGAAAGGTAAAGGAATCCCCTGTTTCAGCTTTAAATACGAACACTGAGCAAAAATCTGTTGCAAAAGCATCCGCAAGAAAAAAACAGCTGAGTCTCGTAGCAGCAGATTCGAGCAGTTGTGTCGATGGACTTGTGCTCGCTCATTAAAATGCTCATTGAACATTGCGATCTATATAATTTCACAGATGTGCAACTTCTGATGCATTAGTTCACATTTGGGTTTACGAATGCACACATTTTGTGCATGTTCTTAGATTATTAAACACAGGTGTGGGAATGTGTTTTGAAACAACTGCGCTGCAATGATTGTAGCAAAAGTGTCAAGTGCATGACTCTATGAAGTTGTGATGCACAGGATAGGATTTATGCAAAGTTAACAAAGGACTTGTGAACTCGTAGCCCCTGTTTTGTGTTTACAATGGTCGAAAAAATATTTACAACTTCAAATTTGCTGTAACACATTTGTGACTGGTGTAGACATGCAAAATAAATATTGACGACTTCAAATTTACTGTTACACATGTGTGACTTTAGTTTACGCATGCTAAAGACTTTTGCTACAATAATACCTTCATACATGTCCCCTGTGTGTTTCCTGCTAGACCACCAGGAGGGCGTACTGATGAAAATGAACAACAATGTGATTTTCTACTGTACGGTGAGTCTTCACCTGCACATGTGGCGACGGACCACAATGGAGTGGGTTCTAGTGTAACCAAAAAGCTGCAACTAGGTTTGATTCGCTGGCTTTAATGCCATGGCATCATTGCCTACCTGCCTAACCCTTCCTTGTTCCATGATTGCCTATATTCACTGTATGTTGCTTTCAGTGTAGACCCACACCGCATATTGATGGTATTAGTATTAGTATTGATAGTATAAACCAATTTTGAACCTTTAAACCATGGTTTCTCAACGGGGGCGTTCGCACAACCTAGGGGGGCGCTGGGAATGTGATTCCATTTTTGGGGGGAGATTTTAAACTTTTTTTTTTTTTTTTTGGGTGAAAAAATAGGCTACCTGAAATAAATAGCCTATTTTCATTTATTGGTTTAATAATAATAATAATAATACATAGGTTTTATATAGCGCTTTTCTCGGTACCCAAAGACGCTTTACAAAAAACACAAAACAAAAAGGATACAAATGAACAGGGGTTTGTAACCCCTCTACCGTCTCAGCTACTTTTTTACTGTCTATGCGCAGTGGAACAGTGATAATACAGCGCGGTTCGGTCCTGAACACGCCCAGAGTCCCGTTACATCACCTATCGTCATGATCTCTATCGTAAAAAAATATCAAATTTTGTTTCATAGCCCGTTTTCCTCCTTCCTCTTGTTCAGTTCCAGCTGCTCTGAGCGTAGTCTCCACGAAAAGACTGTTGCATTTCAAATACAAAATATATAGGCCTTATTAGGCCTCTGCGTGCGATCTGTTTTCGTGGAGTCCGCGTTGCCCGGGCCGCAGTGCCCGTGGTTCCCGGGCCATTCATTCATTCGTTCACGGGGCATGGCGGGGGTCGCGGGAGACGCGGGAGTGGTCGCGGTGCCCAAGGTCATGGTGTCCGGGCCGCAGGGTGACGCGGCCGGGGCACGACGGGAGACGTGGCGGCTGGGAGTCGGTCACGGTGATGAATGTTCAATCCATCCATCTCTCTCTCTCTCTCTGGATGTTCAATTGCATGTCATGAATATTCATTAATATTTTTATATTTTTTTTACCAAAACCGACTCAGAGGGCATTCATTGCTATTAGTGACCAACGCGAAATCAATGAAAAAACGATGAACTGACAACTTTAAGCAATATAACACGAGTGTGAGTGGGGTTGTTCGTTTATTTGTATTTTTTTATTGGGGGGCGCCAGAGGATCAGGGTAAGGTCAGGGGGGCGTTTGCTCAAAAAAGGTTGAGAACCACTGATTTAAACCATAATGCGCACCTCTGTCGCTGTCCATGGTGCTACTCCAGAAGCTGAATTCGCTTTAGAAAGGAACCTTTCATCTTCTAAGACAGTGTTTTTCAACCTTTTTTGTGCCACGGCACACTTCAGACAAGGAAAAAATCCCACGGCACACCAACATGTTTACATTTATTGTTCAAAGACTTAAAACTCACTCAGTGTGAAATCTGGGCCTGTTTAGTTGCACACAAACTTGGTATCCTGGCAGAAATTGATGAGCGGCACACGCCTAGTTCCTCATCAATTGATCGCAGACGTTCTCTGTTTTTAGTCTTTATTGCAGTTAGACTTGAAAAGCCAAGCTCGCAGAGGTATGTTGTGAAGAACGGGAGCAATGTTGAGATAGCCTTGTTTGCCACGATTGGGTATTCTTTGGCCGCAGTCAACCCAGCTGTTAGGTCTGCATGGAGCAGTGTTAATGTGCGATCTTCTTTCAGTTCAATTAGTTGTTCTTGCTCCTGCAAAGTCAAATTCGTGTCTTTATCAACCACATGGGTCCCTGACCCAGTCAAAGGAGTTGGTGTTGGCTGAGGGAAAATAAAAGGATATTTTCTCTTCAAGGGTTTTCAGGTGTTTTTTGATCAATTTGCACAAGGCTGAGGTGTTGACCTGTTCTTGACATTTTTGGGCGAGGGGGAACATTTCGAGAGTGTCACACCTTTACAAATGCTGTCGCCAGAGGGACATCCTTGAACGGAATCTGTTTATTTTGTCCGTGCTTGAAAGAAGGTTTTCATCTCGACGCATTCGCGCATTGAGTTCATTCAGATATGCAAACGTATCTATCATGTATGCAAGCCGCGCACACCATTCATCACTTGCAAGCAGATTTGCGTCATCGAACCTCCTCTCTTCAGTCAAAAATATTTTTAATTCCACCCTCAATTCGTATACGCGGGCCAGAACTTTTCCCCGGGTCAACCACCGGACCTTCGTATGGAGCAATAAGGCCTTATGCTCCGCCCCCATCTCCTCACACAAAATTGCAAACAGTCGGCTTTTCAGGGGTCTAGTTTTAATGTAGTTCACCAGGCTCACAACGTTATCCAACACACTGGCCAGCTCCGTTGGCAAAGTTTTTATCAACAAGTGCGTGTTTCCCAGTGCTTTCACGCAAACGAACAAAATAGTCCGAAGGCTTATTTTGGAGGGATGGGTGTTTGGTTTGCAGGTGTCGCTTAAGCTTGCTAGGACCATGGCACAGTTTGATAGCTTCTCCCCACATACTACGCACAACGGACGCGGTGCAACACGATCCCCAGTAAAAGAAAAACCAAATGACAGATACGTGTCACTGTACAGCCTTGAGCTCACCGTTTTTGCTTTCTTTTGAACCCCACTTGTTGTGGGCTCAACGACTGAATTGGTTATGGGGGCCCTTTGATCAGGAGTTTGCATATCTGTCAATTAATTGCGCTGCCTACCGCCACCGACATATGGCATATGGGACAGCGCGACCACGCACACTCGGCTCAGACTGGCTCACATGGAGTAGATCAATATATTTTATTTTTAACCAATGAAGTGAATTTGCATAATTTTTCACGGCACAGTGGTTGAAAAACACTGTTCTAAGATGTCATCATCTATACAACATGAAGTGTTCTGGTGAGTTATTTAACATCTGTTTCAAAATGTTATTCTGTATCTTTTACACGCCTTTATTTCGAAATTCAATACAGAAAGTTAAGCTACACATAAATATATAAACCTATCTATTTATACAGTCCCCTCCAAAAGTATTGGAACGGCAAGGCCAATTTCATTGTTCTTGTTGTTCACTAAAGACATTTGGGTTTAAGATCAAAAGATGAGTATGAGACAGCTTTTATTTGCTGGTATTTACATTTAGATGTATTAAACAACTTAGAATATATCCCAGTTTGTAGCAGACCACAGCATTTTTAGGTGAGCAAAAGTAAAGGAACAAAAAATCTTAAGGTAAATAACTTTAATATTTGATGGCATAACCCTTGCTTGCAATAACTGCCTCAAGCCTGCGACCCATGGACATCACCAAACATCTCATTCTTCTTGTTGGTCGTGTGCTTTGGCTCATTTTCCTGTTGCATGTTAACCTCCTTCCGATGAGGTTAGAAGCATTTCTACGTAAAATTGCCAGACAAAATGTTTCTGTATACTTAGGAATTCATTCAGCTGCTACCATCATCAGTTACATTGTCAATAAATATGAATGAGCCTGTTCCAGCACCAGCCATGCATGCCTAAGCAATGACATTGCCTCCTCCATGCTTCACAGATGAGCTTGTATGCTTCGGCTCAAGAGCAGTTTCCTTTCTATCTCCGCAATTTGGCCTTCCCATCATTTTGGTAGAGATTCATCTTGGTCTCATCAGTCAATAAGATTGTGTTCAAGAAGTTTTTTGCCTCATCTCTGTACTTCTTTGCAAATTCCAATCTGGCCTTCCGATTCTTACTGCTGATGACTGGTTTGCATCTTGTGGTATAGCCTCTATATTTATTCTCTTGCAGTCTTCTTCTAACAGTGGATTGTGATACCTTCACGCCAGCACTCTGGAGGTCGTTTTTGATGTCACATGTTTTTGGTGTTTTCTTCACAGCCCTCCCAATATTTCTGTCATCAACTACTGTTCCTTGGTCAACCTATTCAATGTCTGTTGCTCAGGTCACCAGTCGTTTCTTTCTTTTTCAGGACATTCCAAATTGTTCTGGTTGCAATGCCTAACAATTGTCCAATGGCTCTGATTGATTTTCCTTCTTTTCTCAGCTTCAAAATGGCTTCCTTTTCTC
This sequence comes from Gadus macrocephalus, assembly GCF_031168955.1. Taxonomy (NCBI): domain Eukaryota; kingdom Metazoa; phylum Chordata; class Actinopteri; order Gadiformes; family Gadidae; genus Gadus; species Gadus macrocephalus. The sequence continues at coordinate 16,008,966 of NC_082396.1, read as the reverse complement.
CCTTAGACAGCTCTCTGGTCTTCATCTTGGTTTACCTTCTTTAACAAGAAATGGACTCTTTACTGGTTTGAAAAAGGCAAAAAACGTTGATGAATCAACCTCAAAGGCAAAACCTGGGCGAGAAGAAACACCGCTCAGCCCCATGTTCCTTTACTTTTGCTCACCTAAAAATGCTGTGGTCTAATACAAACGTTGATATATTCTAAGTTATTTAATGCATCTAAATGTAAACACCAGCAAATTAAAGCTGAAATTCTGAACTCTTGTCTCATACTCGTCTTTTAATCTTAAACCCAAATGTCTTTAGTGAACAAAAAAAACAAAGAAATTGGCCTTGCCGTTCCAATACTTTAGGAGGTGCTACAGATAATGTATACAGGGTGCGTGATTGGGCCCTATCTACATTAAGTGTAACCAAGCCAAACATTCCTAATAAGGTGTCCAGCACTGAATGTGCAGGCATAACATGTTACAGTTGTTACATATTGTATCTCTAAGCTCTTATTACATATCATGATATTGTTATGATTTGGTACGGTAAGTTTTTTACAAATTGTACCTTTAATCTCTTATAACATATAATGGTAATGTTATGATTTAGTACAATACATTTGTTACGTATTTTTCCTTTGATCTCTGACATATCATGGTAATGTACATGTAACTGATGCGATAATTACCCAGAATTCTATGTCTAACAATTTAACAATAACATTTTCAGCTGTATAGATACATAGACAGAAAGAGAAACAACCCAACGCTACGACTGCTTTCTCTTTTCCCTAGCTTACACGTCTCTTCTAAAGATGCCTACATGCTTCTGAGCCCCCTGTGGGTAGTAGCCGAGCCCCAGCGTGCAAAACAGGGTGAATGTGTGCCCTGTGAAGTGTTCATACATCTGTGGATCAGATGGAGATACACTGCTGTATAAACTGAAAAACAGACCGCTTTCAAAACTACTACTAACTACTAGAATCAGTCATAAAAAAGTCCTATAGCCCAGTATCTTTTAGACATTAGGCAGTGTCTCATCTCTGATCCAGAAGTCCTGGAGATGAAACGTGGCCATCCATGATGTCGTCAAGGATACGAGGTAAACCATCAGGGTTCAGGACACTCGTGTTCACTGTCACCTCTGGGCCCCAGGCCTCTTCCACAGCTTTACCCCCCAGCAACATGGATCTCCAGTTCCGAGCTTCATGCATACAGCCAACCTAAACACACACAGGCACACACACACAGACAAAAACCTGTCTCCGTCATACCTTGACAACACATTCATAAAACTACGCTAAACACATGAAGTTTGGACAATGTGTGGGCACCTCTTGTGGTCCCTGCTATAGTTTAGGTTGAGCACAATGAGCAGGTTGATCACATGGCGCCAGACATAGACATTCACCTTGCCACCCGAATGTGTTTGGTGGGCAGCCAACGTGAAAATGGGAAATCTGTGTTGGAGACAAAGAGACAGTTGGTTGCAGGAAATACATAATCTGAGTTAAGAATCAGGGCATAGGGTATAATGAGATGAAACTCAGCCAACTGCCAAATGATGGCAGAGTTTTATACAGGGATTAATGAGAAAGTAGTGAATGCAAAAACAAACATGAATATGCTTACACAACAGTGCAAAAAACCTACCCACTTGAAGACCAAACCATCGGAAGTGCTGATAAGTAGGCAAACAATGAGACTTATGGACAGATAACGGATAGATGGCGGAACCAGCTGCTCCTAATTTTGTCCCAGTGCAGGACACATCAATTCAGAATAGAGGTCTGTCTCACTGTAGTCCACTCTGTGGTAAAGAGTCCATGTCTGAAATTAAACATAAATATGAAAGAAACAAGGCAAAATCATAGCAAATAAGAAAAAATATATATAATCATTATACACACACACACACGCACACATGCACACACACACACACACACACACACACACGTACACACATACGTACATACATAAGATAAGATATACTTTATTCATCTCAGCAGAGAAATGTAGGTGTTCCAGCAGCCAGCATACATACACAACACAAAACAACACATGTATACATACATATCCCACATAAACAAAACCATGCACCCACAATACCTAACCTAGGATAGAAAAAATGGAATTGGATGGTCCATGTGCGTAAGTAGAAGTAGCTGTTACTCAGAGATGACAGTACAAAATAATGTGCAAATATACAGGTGTGCAATAAACAGAAAAAATATATATATAGATATAAGCATATATAAGTTTGATATATATAAGCAGCGCAAGCTAAAGTTTAAATGAATATTCTTCTGTCCTTACTAAAAGAGGGAGTTATTATAAAGTGCAATTGCCATAGGTAAAAAAGTATTCTTAAATCTGTCCTTTCTGCAGCTTAACTGTCCTCCCACTAAAAACCCTCTTTTGTTTGCTCACTAGATTGTGCAAGGGATGCGTGTTATCATCCATAATACTCAACAATTTCTGTACCATCCTCTCCATCCCCACCTCCAGAGACACTACAGCAGTCCCCAGCAAATAGCCAGCCCTGCTAATCAGCTTGTTAAGCCTTTTAAAGTCACAAGCCCTGATGCCGCTGCCCCAACTGATGGCTGCAAAGAAAATGGCACTTGCCACAACAGACTGATAAAACATACATAACATTTTGCTATACACATTAAAAGACCTAAGCTTCCTCAAGAAGTAGAGTCTGCTCTGACCCTTCTTGTAGACAGCCTCCGTTTGTTGCTTCCAGTCCAGTTTATTTTGTTCATGTGCACAAACAAGTATTTATAAATGCATACATATATATATATATATATGTTACTTATTTATTTTATTTGAATTTTAAATAAACATAATACCAAGGACGTTTTACCAGAATTTTGATCTTACAAATTCATGACAGAGGGACTTTGTGTCTTTATTCATGCTTGAAAGATGAACAAGCCTCAAGTCACTAGGCGGCAGAAGTGCTCAAACTAATCAACCCAGTAGAAGAAGTAGGCCTACAACGCGGGTGTAATGCTAATGGCCCTAAATAAACTGAGCTAACGGAGGAGGAGAGATGGAGAAGTTTCTGAGAGGAGAAACGTCAGAGGGGGAAAAAAGTACTACATCCTATCTCTGTGAGATGGGCTTTTCCACTGTTGCTGCATTCAAAACAAAGTACAGGTCCCAGCATAACATTGAGCAAGAGTTAAGAGTAGCAGAGTCAAGTTTGAAGCCCAGATTTGAAAGGATGTGCAGTGCAAAAAGGGCTCACTGCAGCCACTAAAATAGACAGCAAATTGTATCATTGTGTATAGTGTATATTGTGTATTAAAAGTTTAATGTGTTCATATAAAACAGACGAATAAGGAAATAAGTTTGAAAGAATATAAAAAATAGTGTTATATAAAAAAATACTGAAACAGATGTAGCTGCCAGATTCAAATATTTCAGGGTTCAAGGCTTTTTTATTGTCTTGTGTTATGTTCAGGGAAAGTATATGCAAATTGTATATGTACATTTTAAATATTGTTGCAAATGTTGCACACAGATTTATCCCATTTGCATCCTCATTGTTTTCCTCAGATGGTTTAACCTGTCTGACCCTGGCCATGCTCGACGGAACGTCAACCGTCTCCCCAAGGACCTCAAACATGGCCGTTTGAACTACAAGCCGTGGGTTGACCACCATCTCGGAGGAGCGGAAGTCATTCTCCCCGATGGGCTCACGGTAGACCTGCTCCAGAAGGTCTCGGCCTGGCATGCCCTGGTGGCCTTTGGGCATGGCCCATGCGGAGGGAAAGAGGTGGGTCTGCACCCTGAACACCGCGGCCTGCGGGTGCTGAGCCTGCAGCTCCTCCACCAGCGCCCGCAGAGAGCTGTGCTTGTACGGCACCAGGAGCTGGTCCACGTCAGCCAGGAGCACGTAGCGAGACGTGTACATGTTCCTGTAGACGCACTCGTTCATGACGCTCAGCTGCCTGTTGAGGTGGATGTCCTCCTGGATCCCCGGCCTCAGTCTCCAGGGGATGACCTCCAGGAAGCCCTCCTGGGCATAGTGGTCCAGGACACCCTGGCAGTCTGCGCTGCAGCTGGTGAGATAGAGCACCACTCTGCACCCCCCACAGCCGGTACAGCTCCATGCTCTGCAGGAACTAGAGAGCGTTGCTGTAGTTGCCAGAGACCGTGGCCATGCAGACGGTGAGGAAGACGGGGAAGTGGTCCTCTCTGCTCTCCTGGCTGTGGACGGTCAGAATGAGCGGTGGGGAGGGGGAGGCGGCGGCGGCGGAGGAGGGCTCGCCAGGGTGGGGTGCGCCTCACCGAGCGGACAACGCCACCCGCGTGGCGTTGCAGCCCGCGGGTTCACCGCAGATGATGTCGGCGGCGACGTAGGGGTAGCCGTAGTGCACGCTGTGCGTCTGGACCACGCCCTCCCCGAGCCGCCGGCCGCCGTCGGAGCAGCAGAGCACACAGTCCACGGCGGCCGGGCGGCCCATGTGGACCATGGCCAGGACCCTCACCACCCCATCCTGCCGATGCTCCCTGTAGGCCGCCATCACCGCATGCTCGGAGCCCGGGAGCTCCGTGGGGAGGAGGCCCGTCTGGGTCGGCCCCTGGCAGGGGTCGGAGGGGACGGAGGCGCCGGTCAACACGACGAGGGTGCACAAGGAGAGGAAGGCGGCGGTCAGCTGCATGCTGTATCCTCCAGGCTCCTGATTTTCGGGCAGAGAGCGGGAACAAGAGGCTGGTATTCATAAGAATTACGTATAGTACAGTATATACTATATAGTACATCTTTGCATCTGATCATTGTGATTTAGGCTACAACGCTCAGTTAATCAATGTTTCTCCCCCCTTTGCTGCCTAACTTCCACGCTAAGAAGAAAACAAAACTTGAGGCACTTTCTGGAACTTCAAATTGTCTTGTTGAATTATTTTTTCAAATATGTTGCTTGTAATGCGATGCGGTTAGGTTAGAGGGAGCGGGAGAGTAAAAGCCGAGTAAAAGCAGGGTTGCTGCATTTATTATCAAGAGTATAAAAAAAAAATTACAAAGCAAAAGACTTGACTTTGCCGCACTCAATTATTAGAACAGGCTACAGGCTGGTTAAAAGGCTACAGGGAGGTTCAAGGAGGTTCAATTCCTGCAGCTGCCAGCTAGCATTATGACTTATGGAGGACGCGCTGGCTTGCCTGCTCCTACTTATAGTCGTCGTAATTTCTTGAACCCAGAAATGTTGAGTCCTGTAAAGTTTTATTGCGGAAATCTCATCGATAGGCCAAATGGATGGAATTGATCTTGGTTGCTAAAAGTTGCACTTTGGGCAATTTGCATAATTAGCATAATAAGCACATTAAGGCGAGACACCACAGGTGAATAGGGTAAAATAATTAAATAATAGATATCACCATGAAACTTTCTTAGTTGATTACTTATGTTAAGAGGAGAAAAAAATGTATTGCATGTTTTTGGTATTTTAATGTTTAAATATGCAATGAGGCCATATCTCATAAAATCTCATAGAAAGATGCAAAATAACTACATACAGCATGCACATACACGCAAACCAAAAATTATTATATACAGCAAAAGACAGAACTTTGTACAGCATGCACACAGACAAACACACAATAACTATATACAAGACCTATATACAGCAAAAGAAAGAACTATATATTACACAGCATGCTTACAGGACACACACAATAACTATATACAAGAACTGCAAACAGCATGCACATACACACACACATGCTGTAAAATAACTATATGTAGTACACACACACACACACACACACACACACACACACACACACACACACACACACAAACACATATTTACAACAAGAACCACACAATCCCACTCAATAGCCTTCACCATCTTCATAATTTGTTTCCTCATTCCCTTCAGTCTCATCTTCTTGGTATTTTTGGGATATGTACATGTATTGTGAATGGGTTGCAGCAGCAGACCTCACCCCCTTCACACTTGCAGAAGCAGCATGGCAGCTGCAGTTTCCTTTGCTGCAGGCCTTTAATGTGCTGCAGCTACAGCTGGTGGCATCAAGCAGATTTATTGGAGCCACTGCTGCAAGAGCGGGCATGACAGCCCCTTCTTTAGCAACCTCCCACCCAAACTTACTGATGTCTCTGGCCTCTGCAGGAGGCTCTCTCTGACCTGACCTGAAGATGAGCAAGCAGTATGTGCAGCATCAAGTTGGCATCAGTTGGAGGAAGCTTCTTAAGTTTGGGAGGCTTTTTGCTGCGACTGTAGATCTGGTAGCGAGTGTTATTCATCGACTTGGCCTTCTTCTGCCCATACAGTGCGATAAAGAACTCGGTCCCAGTATCTTTTAGGTCACTATGAGTGGCATCAGGTTCCCCAAGCACTGTATTGAGACCAGGAATGTTTTTTCCTAAGAGTACTTTCAGCGCAGATGTCTTGCCCTTCCCACAGGGATAGGGGGCAGTGTCACATCCCGACAGCGAATGCATCCCCAGGAGACCTTGACATCTGTCACCCAATCCTCTGATGGTGGCATTTATATCCAGGATGGTGCCATTCCACTTCTCCATCTGCACTGTTGATTGAACATTGGCCTTCCATGCCCAGTACACCAACAGAACAAATATGTCAGTGTCATCACATATTGTCGGAGCCCCTGCTTCAGCTGCTTGCAGCATGTAGCTAATGAGGGTGATGTCAGCCTCCTCATGCTTCACAATGCAGTCTGTGTGGTTCACAAATAAGATGTTATTAGTGGTGAGGTCAAATGTGCACAGAAGGCGCGATAACTGGGTCTTAGTTGATGTGCTCTTCATCACAGCTCCTCGACAAGGAAGGGGTGTGTTGACTGTCAGCTTATAATCAATTGCCTCCTCGCCTTCTCCTCTCATGATCCTTAGCAGTGGGTTTATCATTGTACTGGTCAAAGATGACGAGGGTCTCATTAACTCCAGCTGCAGTGGAGAGGCGTGTATTAATGCTTGAGGCAATGTCCTTAATCGTACCTGCCACTGGCCAGACAATGTGATAGAGCAACTGACTTCCATCAACTAGAACAACATTGGGAAGTGGAGCATTTTCATCAGGTACCCCCAATCCTATGACAAGGACAGACTTGTCACCCTTCCTCAAGCAACCAAATTCATCATTGAGTGAATCTTTTGGCTTAGGTATGCTGGCCACTTCTGACTTGATCCTCCTGATGAGCTTGTCAACTTCATCTTCATCATCCATCTTTGACCGCTTGACCATTTTCAGTGTTTTAGCTATATAATTCTTAAAACCAACTACAATTTCACAGCCTTCCACATTCAGAACTACAATTTCTTTACCAAAATATTCACATACATTTGCTTCTGAGTCAATGCACCTAAGTTTGTACTGTATATTTCATACAACTCACACATGGTCCACGTCTCCTGCATGTTTCCCTTCATTTCCTCTACTACAAATCATAGAGATTCTTCGATTGCTGGCCTACATGATTCAGAATTGACTGAGTTTTGTGGAATTTTTGCGGAAATTGTCATAGCAGCTTTTGTGATACTGAGCATCGCTGGCATGCAAATCTCCTCGTACACCGGCTAATCTTAGAGTCACTGCAGTTGACCAGGCATCTTGCCGCTCATCACATACCTCTTTCAACACCCCATTGAATGTTCTGTTTTCTTTCCCCCTATCAACTGTTCAGCACTGGTTCACTTGCTTCCAACGCTCAGGGTGCTTTGGATCCTTAGGAATGCATTAATCTCCACATAATAGACAGTCTCTTTTAAACTCAAATTGTTGAGTCTGTGACTTGAGTGGCCTATGACCAGGATTATTTGACTCAAAAACCTTCCTCTTCTTCACACCACTGTTCCTTGATGTGGACATATAATTGCAATAACAGTTTTTATGTTCATGAATGGAAACACTGTCTCCCTCAGAAGCAACACGAGATGCTAAGATTGTGTGTAGGTCATCTCCCTTCTCTTTGCTTCGAGAGATAATTGTGTTGATGCCTGAGATTTTGAAAACTTGACGTTGACCTTTACCATTACATGGGGCGAAGAAGCAGTTTCCCGTTTTGCCGTCCATACGGACCCCGAATGAGAAAAAGAAGCAAAAAGGAGTTGTTAATATTGTGTCAGTGTGCTTCTAGGTTATACAAGCAAAAGATGACCTAGCATCAAGGAGTTTAAAGATGTTGCATGAATATGAAGCTATATATATATATAGATATATATACTCTCAAAACTAGAAAGGCAATAATCAAATAGTCTGTGCAGGGCTTTGGTCAAACCCTTTTAGTCCTGTCCCTAAATAGGAGCAGGCAAGCCAGCGCGTCCTCCATAAAACATAATAGTCTAGTCGTAATCCCCATAGGCCCAATAGTAAACCCAAGAAATGTTGAGTACCCTAAAGTTTTATTGCAGAAATGTCATCTATAGACCTAGTGGATGGAATTAAACTTGGTTGCTAAAAGTAGCATTTTTAGGCAATTAGCAAAAATAGCATAAATAGGCAATTAAGGCGAGACACTACAGGTGAATAAAAAAATAGATGTCAACATGAAACTTTCTGAGTTGATTACCTATATTAAGATGAGAAAGAAATATATTGCATGTTTTTTGTATTTTTATGTTTACATATGCAAATTAGGCCCTATCTCGTTAAATATGCTCTAATTTGCATACACACAAAATCCGATCGTGTGATAAAGCAAGGCTCAAAATTATTTTTCCAAGGGGGTCTGAGTTGGTGAAAACCTTTAAGGAACCTTGTAAGGATTTACAGTATTGACACATTAGACCATTGCTAGATTCGGTGGTCCAGTCTCTAATCGATACGATTTTACGATACGAGTTATTGTTTTATTGATCAGGCTATGGTATTAGATAAGCTTTTACTTTTCATTCATGTATTTAGTCCAGACACTGAATTTCACAGTCACTTGCTATTGTACTCTCCACTTGATCACTACTCTCCCACTGTGAATGACAATACCTCTAACATCGACATTTCCATCTGGAGTTGAACTACAAACTACATGCGGATAAAGAGTGCAGGATAAAGGTATGTAACTGTTAAGAATCTGTATCTACAGTATGTTGATAAAATGAACTGCCATTAGCTTAAATGAGCTATGTGACAAATGAGTACGACTGCTAGCATCCTTCTATGTACTTGGTTGCTCTGTTTGCTTGCTCGTTAGCTAGCTATCCACATAACCATTTTTCTTGCAACATTAACACAGCCATTAGACACAGGAACCCAGAAAAGTTATCTATAAATTAATGAAGGCATTACTAAATGTAGTGGATACTTTAAGTGTTTCATTAGAGCAAGCTAATGTTTCTTATCATTTGCTTGTATAGTAGGGCTGCTCGATTTTGAAAAAAAATGAGAATCACGATTTTTTTTGGTCAAGATTGAAATCACGATTCTTCAAACGATTATTTTTGAGTTTGAAAAAAATATCCATTTATTCTGCCTTTTTTTATTTTATTTTTTACAAAACCTCATAGACAACGGAACATTCCTAAATAATCGTTTCAACTCGATTTTATTAATTTGGAGACCCAAGAATCAAAATCGTGATCGAAATTCGATTAATTGCACAGCCCTATTGTACAGCATGCATATATGTATTATTTTTGTTTCTTTTACATTTCTGTATTATTGTACCTCTATCTGTTTTGTCATGGTGTGATTTTGTCAGTATGTGGTTTTTGTAAGAATGTTTTACAATAACAAAGTCTACGACAGTATGTCTCCCAGCCGCTTGGTCGACCGGTTGGTCATGGGGATTACTTTGGAGGGTGCAGTCAGGTTGTGTTTATGGCGTATTGGAGTTGCCTCGTGTTCATTGTCAATATTGTGATGGGTGCTCAATAGGAGGGAGGAGGCCTTGGAAGGAATGTATAAAGGAGTGTAGCCTTGGAGTGGGTATAAATAGTTTGAGAACCACTGCACTAGGCCATCTGAGACTGCTGGGTGACCGCTTGTGTTTAGGCTGGTAGGCTATTGTGATTCTCTCTTTGGAACTTTGCCTGAACAACCTCAGGTAGATTTTTTTTTTGTTCTAAACCATTCTAAACCACCGGTGTAGTGCTTGGAGTAAAAGCAGGGTTGCTAAAATAACATTACTCTTTTTTTCTAGCTACCGTATTTTCCGGACTATACGTCGCTCCCGAGTATTAGTCGCATCAGTCAAAAAATGCTCCATGACGAGGAAAAAAACATATATACGTCGCATCGGTGTATAAGTCGCATTTATTTTTAAACATTTAAACAAGAGTTTCCTCGGCTTTTCGCCAGTCCCGGACAAGTTTTTCACTCACCCCAAACTTTCTTTCTGTTGCTCGATTGCCGTTTTCGGCTGCATACTTTATAATCTGCAGTTTAAATTGTGCAGTATAGCTTTTTCTTTTTGGCGGCATTTTATTTTGTGTTCTCTTTTGTTTTGTCTACGGTCTAGTTTATATATAATTTATTCGGTGGTGCAGTAGGCTTGCAGCGTTCAGTTGTAGGCCTAATGAATGACGGTGCCATCTTGCGGCCGAAGATTTATGTACGCACAATTTTGGCATATAAGTCGCTTCGAAATATAAGTCGCAGGGCAAGCCAAACTACAAAAAAACCGCGACTTATAGTCCGGAAAATACGGTATACATACTCAAAGACACTTCAGTCTATATAAAGAATAACAAAATACAGGAATAAAAACAGAACGTTTGGCTATTTTGCAGACTATAAAATGCAAAGGCCTTCATAAAAATAAGGTTTTTCTAAAGTTAAACACGAAAAAAACATTAATACGTTATTTTGTGTGTTACCTGTTGAAGCGTAATTGTAATCCTTTTTGGTATCGTTGTTTCGGGCTAGGTATAACTTGCACTCTGGAGGTGATTCACGAAGAATCTCTCGTACAAAGGTAAGAATTCAGTTTATATTGGAAGCGCGTAGACGCCCACAGGCTCTTATTTACCCAGGTAAGCCTTAAGTCTGTCTTTGCATGGGCAGAATGGCAAAGAGGCTATGTTTGTAGGGTGTGACTTATCCTAAACACATAAAACTGTTTATGGTGTTGTGTCGACCACTCTTTGTGTAGAAGAAGAAGCTATTCAGTACTGGCGTTGTGGTCCAATGACAACTGATGTTAGCTTGAAACATGTGGTCTAAATAAAGCATAGAATTCAATTCATTGATTTACATCATACCGCATCATTTGACTTTACATAAGTTCAAATGTAGACAGTGAAATATCTCGCAATGTGTAATGATTGCATTGGTGTAATTTCCTACAAGATTTAATATGATGGAGAATCCTTGTTTCACATTTAACCACAACTTCTGCTTAACCATACATGATCAGGCCTGCCCCTTGAAAACAACTACAATACTGTGCAATAATTTAGGGAGGCATAATTTCAATTTAATAAAACTTCCATTGTATAGTATATCCTGTAGGCTCATAGTATGGGTCTACCCAGTTGAATTCCTCGTGCCTCAACCTGCCTGTCTTTTCCCTAGCAGAAAGACTAAACCGAGCAGAAGGTTTAGGCCTATCAATATATGATCACAGGCTTACATGATGGCTGTTTGTGTGTATCTGTGGGTGTGTGGGTGGGTGATAAGCCTAGAACATGCAATGTTGACACATAATTTCCCATGTATCTGATTTGATATTTCCTCGACTAGAACTCAACACTTGCACTTATCAAGTTCCAATTCCTAAATAAGATTTTGTTTCTAAATGTAGCATGACTGGTGGCTCTGAGGGAGGTGAGTGGCTGTTCTAGATGCCTGTCAGGGAGTCGCTCCAAACACTTGTGCATTTACATGGGACAGCTAGATCGGATTAAGCCTTATGCCGATTTTGCTACTCGAACGGACCATGTCACTTGTCCGAACGTACGTGGCCTTTAAGAGAATCAAATAATGGACAGAGCATGGATGACTCCGCTACGCTAGGTGATGCTGTTGCCCTTTCAACAAGTGGTAGTAGAGCCACCGGCTGACCTCTTTACGTCACCAGCAACAACAAACTCAGGCGGCATTCGAGAAAGATGTTTTCAGTAGACAGCTGTCAGTTCACTTCTGGTCCATGTCATTTCTCAGACGATCCATTGTTCCGACCTCTCGGTCGTATGTGGACTCCTCCGGCGGCGGAGCAGCGGGAATTTTTTATTTTTATTTTCATAGATATAGATATAAAGAGAGATAAATCTTCTCCAACGTATAGCATTACATCAACCAGCTTCTCCATCAAACAGCTCAATGTATTGCTTATCAATATAGAATCTATCTATACACATAGCACATTGATATACCTAGCAAAAAAGCAGCATAGAAGACAAGGGCATTGTCATGTACTGATGACGTCAGCACGTCAACGTTGTAACGGCCATTCTTGACGGAGACACCATGAAGTAAAGTACGGTAAAACTTGGCTCTCAGTGTGTGTGTGATTCAATTCAGTTTCTATGCATAACATGCCATTAGAAGTGTAACATTGGCGACGAGGATAACCAAGCTCGGTACTAGTTAAATCTGAAGTGAGTTTAGTTCGTCTACGAGATGGAGAACAATAATTCTAACGTGCCGAAGTTTGAGTGCTACAATGAGCCTGCTACGCTAGGACCTCGCTGGACACGGTGGCTAACAGCGTTTGAGCTGTTCGCAGACGGCAAAGGATTGATTATGGCGGAGAATGTGATAACACTAAAATTCGGAGAAGGGCATTACTCTTGCATCATGCTGGGACAGATGTGCAGGATGTCTTTTCCACTCTTGAGGACACGGGAGGTTCAGAGGACTATGTCAAGGCAGTGGATGCTCTGAACAAATACTTTGTGCCTCAGGTGAATACCGCGTTTGCGCGCCAATCTTTCTATCAAATATCACAGAACAATGGGGAGACTGTACAGCAGTTTGTAACGCGTTTGCGGCAGACAGCCAAAGACTGTGCTTTTGGGGCTGACATGGCTAACCAGCTAAGGGATGCTGTACTGAGTAGATGCACTTCGGAATATGTGCGGAGAAAGTTGCTCGAGGAGGGCTCGGCATTGACTCTGGCAAGAGCGCTGGAGATCGCTGCACAATGTGAACGTGTTGAACAGCAAATGGCGGCCATGCGTGTGAGTAGCACGGAGGCTAAAGGCACTGAGACTGTAAACCAGATAGCCAAAGGAAAATGGGCGAATAAGAGCCGAAAACGTGATGGGGAGGAAAAAGGGAAAGAGAAAGTGTGCTTTAGATGTGGGCACGGAGACCACTTTGCAAAAGATGAGAAATGCCCAGCACGTGGACAAACCTGCAGAAAATGCAATGGTAAAGACCACTACGCCAAAATGTGCAAATCTAAAGCTAGCAAGGGGTCAGTGAAATATGTAGACTCAAGAAAGGAAGAAAAGCAGGATAATGATTTTGCATTTGTAGTACGTGACAACAGCTGCATTGACAGACTAACATTTAATGTGGGAGGTGTAGACCTAGTGATGTTAATTAACTCAGGGGCTACGACCAACATAGTAGATGAAAATACATGGGAAGGATTAAAGAAAGAAAAGATACAGTGTAAGTCATTCAAGTCAGATAAAAAACTATACACATACTCATCAAATGAACCACTACCAGTGAAGGGAGTATTCACATGTGAAGTAAGGATAGGGAAAAGGGAAACAAAAGCAGAATTTACAGTAATAGCAGGTCAGGGAGTACCGCTATTAGGCCGAGAGACAGCTACAAAGCTAGGTGTGCTAAAGGTGGGTGTAGATGTAGCAGCGGTTACTGATGTAAAGGCAGAGGTTAGAGGGAAGTACCCAAAGCTCTTCACAGGGGTGGGCAAACTCAATACCAAGCAAATCAGGCTGCACATCGACGACAATGTGGAACCCATAGCACAACCACTGAGACGGATACCATTCCACCTGAGAGAGGCGGTTGACAAGAAAATAGAGGAGCTGCTGAGAATGGACATTAGCGAGAAGGTTGAGGGTCCAACACCGTGGGTAAACCCAGTCGTAGTAGTTCCAAATGCAAAAGACACTGACATTCGTCTATGCCTAGACATGAGAATGGCAAACAGAGCTATTATCAGAGGAAGATATCCGATCCCGACAGTTGATGAACTGCTACATGATATGAATGGCTCAGTTGTGTTTAGTAAGCTCGATCTAAAATGGGGCTACCACCAGATGGTGGTAGCCCCGCAAAACAGCCTCTCGCGCGTGCAAATTACCTCTGCGTAAGCAAAACTGCCCTTCGCGCGTAACAGCCTCTCGCGAATGATATTCTGCTCTCGCGCGCAAATTTTGTTTTGGCACTATGGGGGAGGGAACCAAGGCAGGGCGGGCTTTCCTATGATTGGCCGTTTCTGAAGCGCGATATTTGATTGACAGCCCTCCTCAGCCCTCCTCTCATTCAATTCTGAATTGTACAGTAAATGGCTGAAACGATAGTTACGTATTGTAACTCTAGATTCTATGAGTATAAGCGCAATCTTTTAAGTGTCGGCCTCATTGTCCTTTAAATAGCTGAAGAAAAGCTGTTTATTGGGAGCAGAACGTCCGCCGGCGCCCGACTATATCTGCAAAATGCGGACGTCGTTGAGGCACGCCGCACGCGGACGTAATTGAGGCCCACGTTGTTGGCAGGCGGGGATTACACATTTTTCAGTGCTACGGCTCACGCCTAGGGATAACCCAATAGCGATAGCCTTAAAATGCTGCGCCTATACTCATAGAATCTAGAGTTACAATACGTAACTATCGTTTCAGCCATTTACTGTACAATTCAGAATTGAATGTGAGGAGGGCTGTCAATCAAATATCGCGCTTCAGAAACGGCCAATCATAGGAAAGCCCGCCCTGCCTCTGTTCCCTCCCCCATAGTGCCAAAACTAAGTTTGCGCGCGAGAGCAGAACATCATTTGCGAGAGGCTGTTACGCGCGAGAGGCTGTTTTGCGCACGCAGACGTAATTTGCGCACGCGAGAGGCTGTTTTGCGCGCGCAGAGGTAATTTGCGCGTGCGCAGAGATCATTTGCGCGCTCGCAGTTAATATCTACGCGTGTGGAATAATATAATGCGCCCGAATGCATCTTTTATCACATGAGTGCTTTATGGCACTAATGTGTCGCCATACTGTTGCCACACCACAGTGCTGTTGCCACATCACAGTGCCCGGCTCCGGGGCTGCAGCTGGATGCTATCCGTCCTGCGTTCCTCTGTGTCCGAGGTGCCAAACTTTACAAAATATGCAACGATGCATTCACTTCCTCCAACTGAAACGCAAATGTAGTCAAACCGTTTTCTTCAATATGAATAACCCTCAGCTCCTATCTCCTCTCATCTGCCCTCATCTGCCCGCAAGGTTGCTCCGCTGCCACGCTGAAGATCTCTCCCTGCGTGCGTGTGTGGCGTAACCTGTTTAACCGGTTGCATACTGATTACTCAATGGGCAACAGGTGCACAGCCTCACCCAGCCCCAGAGTCCAATCAGTCTGACTCTGGCCAGGTGGGGCTGCTTAAACCAACC
This sequence comes from Gadus macrocephalus, assembly GCF_031168955.1. NCBI lineage: Eukaryota > Metazoa > Chordata > Actinopteri > Gadiformes > Gadidae > Gadus > Gadus macrocephalus. The sequence goes on along the minus strand of NC_082396.1, from coordinate 15,993,458 downwards.
GTCATCCACACACACTGCGAGTTGCGTGCTATGGAAATGAGGATAGAGTGCTGCCTAGTAGTGGTGCCGAGATGATACCTCATGAATCGTCAAAGCCTCTCAGCCAGATGAACCACCAAAGTGGTTCGTGATCGAAGCTTCAAATGAGTACTCTAGGGACACCTAGTGGTGAATGAAATTATGATGAAAGCGTTTCCAGTCAACCCAACCCAAAATGTGATTTTTGCTTCGTGTGCCGATACAACAAAAAAACATCTGAGAATTTAAGTCATTTCCGTGATACATGTGTGTGGTTGTGCCATTCATAAATATCTCCAGAGCTCATGCTAGAAAATTATTTTGGCAAAAGAGAATGTCTTATCAGTTACAGTCAGGGCCGACGGACTGCGGGGGAAAGTGAGGCAGTTGTGGGGGGGCCCAAGGCAGAGGGGGGGCCCATGGCAATAAAAAAAATAAATAAAAAATTTCAATTATCCACCAGCCCATAGTGTGCGGAGTCGTACACGGCCACGTCGCCCGTCCCCCCCGTCCCCCCCCGTCCCCCGTCCCCCCCGTCAACAATTGTTCTCTAACCCCCCCACCCCCCCGTCAACAATTGTTCACTACCCCGTCCCCGTCCCCGTCCCCCCCCCCGTCAACAATTCGGGGCTGGTATGGGGAATTCGGGGGGGGGGGGGGGCCATCAGTACCTCTTGTATAGGGGCCCAGGATTTGGTGCAACGGCCCTGGTTACAGTACTAATTATTGTAATACTCGAAGTGATTGATAGATTAAAGTGGTATTACACTGCATGATGACTGAGAATGAGTGTGATTAATTTAATAGCCATTAATGTGTTCTTTGAACTGGGTAGTGTCTTCTTTTTGTGAATGATGTGTTTAGGCAACAGGAAGAAAAAAAGTGCTTTGGTTATTGACAATTTTTGGGCAAAATGATAGTTGAACTGATTTTATAAAAGGGGAAATGTGGTTGCGATGTGGGACAGTGTTTTGTGTAACTTTGGAGGGGGGCTAATGATTTCTATTCAGAAACAGGATTTGCTCAAAAACCTTTGGGCTTAGCCGGTATCTCTTTTTTGAGACAACCTCTCCTGCCTTCTAAAAAACCCGCTCGCAGGGGACAGAGGATGCAGACAACAATTTCAATGACAAAATGCAGAGGTGTTGAAATAGTAGTTTGAGCATTTCCCAGTGTTCATCATAATTTCTGTGAGGTTCTCTTAAATAGCGCTGGACCTCTACGATGGCATCGGCTGTGGCACTATGACTTTGTCTGCTCCTCTGCACAGTTGCACCTAAATGGCGCCACAGTCGACCAAGGGAAAATAAACAGAAGATTGATTAAATATCATAACAAAATAAACACAACTAAATAACATTTTCTCTATGAATTTACCAGAGGAGGTGGAAGGGACTTCATCTTCATGGATCGCTGCTGATTCAAGTCGAGATGATTGTAACGTACGGTATATCACTTATCACTTGACCACACTCAGTGGTGAGCCTTTTCACAGCTTCATCTGCCTTGGATGGAGTGAGGAAGCCGAGAGATTTGAAACGTGGGTCCAGCAGAGTGGGAGGGTCAGGATAATGGTCTTTTGGTAGTGGTTAAGGGATTCCATTAACTTCAGTTGTATTGATTTGGTGAGATGTTTGGCCATGTCAGTGTGGATGGTTCCAAGCTGTTCACCGAGGGTTATTGAGACCATTTTCAATAATGGTAGAATCTTAGAGGCTGACACCCTCTTTTTGTCGGACAATTCAATTGTAACCTGATTAAATGGGCCAAGCACACCAAGGCAATCCTTAATTATGGTAAACTCCATTGGAGTCAACATGGTGACTTCAGAAGGGAGAAAAGCCATAGCTGCACTTACAGCTTCTCTCTCTGAATGCAGGCTCTCCAACATTGGTGCTGTTCCACCTTGTCTCAACCTCCTTCAGCAGCAGTGTTCTTCCCATGCGTTGCTGCATCTGGGCTAAACTTTGCTGTACACAGAAAAGAACATATAAAATCGGAACATTTGTTTCACTACGACTCCTTTCAGCTGCCCACCCCTCCTTATCCTGCAAAAAAAAAAAAAGGCTAATAAAACACTTGAGGTGGCGTTTTGAAAAGAGAAAACTCCATTGGAGCCTTCGGCGCCGTCAAAAAGTTTAAAAGCTTTTTCGGCAGCGACGGATCCGTCATCCAATCAGATCACGTATGCAAATTTATGCAACGCTAACCCTTTCCAGGGTCGTCAGAGCCCGAGTAGTGTCATCACAGTGCTTCAATTGCATACGTGATCTGATTGGATGACGGATCCGTCGCTGCCGAACAAGTTGAAAATCGTTCAACTTTTTGACGGAGCCTTCAGCGCACGGATCCACAATGCATTATGCGTCCGTCCCCATTCAAAGTCAATGGGGATCAGTCAACGGACGGAGACAGTGGGCACGAGGCGTAACCCTACATGCCCACTGCACCGTCAGTCAACGGACGTGGGAAGGCGTGGCTGACGGATGGGGGAGTAGTCTTTGCAGAGGCATCCGTCAGCCAATCAAATCGCTTCGCCGGGTTCTTCCCGCTTCTTCCTGCTTGTTGCGATGCAAGATGACCCGCTTTCCCGCTTTCCAGTATCGTCAGAGCCCGAGTCGCGTCACAGTGCTTAAATTTGCATACGCGATCTGATTGGATGACGGATCCGTCGCTGCCGAAAAAGTTGAAAATGTTTCAACTTTTTGACGGAGCCGAAGGCTCCAACGGAACGGACGGATCCACAATGCATTGCGCGTCCGTCCCCATTCAAAGTCAATGGGGATCAGTCAACGGACGGAGGTAGTGGGCACGAGGCGTAATACGAAAGACGTCAGAAATTCCACTTTCAGCTGTCAATTATGCTTAGCAACAGTGAATTATCAAATATAATTCACCGCCGGAAGTTGTGTAGGGCCCATGCAAGTGAACGGAGTGTTCCATGGCATTGAGAAGAGCCGTGTAATAAGTAAGGGATAATGTATAGAACGCCGGTCATTATCGTGAAAATAAGCCCGACAGGCCGAACGAGACAACGACGCGCAGTGGAGGTGTCTTGCTTCGCCCTGAAGGGGCTTATTTTCGATAATAACCAACGTTCTATACATTATCCCGTTTATTAAACGGCTAATTGCCAAGACGAAAAAATAACTTCACATGGTGTGTCTTTTTACAATTTATTTGTTACCAGCATTCGTAGTTCTGATCAGCAGAGAAATAGTCTGCCAAAGACGTTGACGTCGCTTAGCGACCGAAGACGCTGGGTTTGACAAGTTACCGGACTACTTGCGGAGTGATACCAAAGACGTCATTAGAGGCAAAAAAATCCTTTGTTTTCCTTGACAGCAGTCAATTATACTTCGCAACTATAATTATAAAATATAATTCAACGCCGGAAGTTGTGAAGGGCCGATGCAAGTGAATGGAGGGTTCCGCGTCATTGAGAAGACACGTGTAATACATTTTTACAGGGCTCTCTTGCATTGGGCGTGCGACGCACAAATTTCAAAGCATTCACATGCTCACACGCCACATTACTTGACACACTTTACCACAGCATTAGTCGACTGAATGTCACAGATATATTTTAGGCATTGGACTGAATGCCACATAAATGTATAATTAGGTTGTTGCACGTTCGCAACAAAAGACCAGGGAAAAGTATATTCCCCTACTGGTGTTGCTTAGGCCAATAGCCTTTTGAGGCAGTGTTGTTTCTGCATATCAGTGTTTTTAAGGGTCATTAAAGCTCATTATCATACATTATTCACCATGTCTGTGGACACATTTGTATTAGTTACATTTTACTATACTACCCCCCCCCCCCCCCTCCACCAAATCAGGTCACTCTTATCAGACCCCGTCCCGTCCCTAGCCAAACCAACCCCCCACCCCAACCGCCGCCGACAAAATCTCACTCTGAACTCAGTTCAAAGATTGAGAGCCCTGCATTTATATGTAACATATCTAGACTACGTTATGTATGAATATACATCAAATATAAACGATATATTTGTTTAAGTTCCATCACAAGGGGGTGCTGTGGCACCACTTATCTTCCTCTAAATTTGGCGAGGCAGCCATGAGTATTCTTCATAAGCCTTAACCGATAACATTAGACAATCCATCTATTAAATTAAGGGATATGGCCAAGAAGTTTTTATAGATGGTGAGGCCCTTGTGAAGTATTCAAAACTTGGCATTAACTAAGAATTAAAAAAAGTGCATGAAGTAATGATAATGAATTGATTTGTATCTTTATTCTTGGTCGGTAAAAGGGATAATGGTAAGTGTAATATAATATAAAATGTTTTTTTTAATTAAATTGCCCAATCTTTTTATTATATTATTGTTTATTGCAATTTATAATTTTTCGATGTGGACGGATATCGGACACAGAAGAAGAGGTAGCAGAAGTCGGAGGAGCACTGAGTCAATCGATCAGGAACATAAAATAAAATGGCAAGCGCATTCTACTCGTAAACAACCTTCTCAGTGCATTTCACTTACTAAGAGCTGCCTAACAAAAATAATAGCAGCGATCAAGACTTACCTACAGCCCTTTGCAAAGACATAACCCCCTTGGCAGAGGTTTAGAGTGTCTTGCACATGCCCTGTTAATTTACTAATATAACATTTAACTTACATACATTAATTAACATTATTTTAGCATGAATTATATTTAAAATTACAAAATATAGGTATAGAAACAGAACAAAAAACTTTTGGCTAGCTGGCAGACGAACATGCAAAGGAAGAAGGAGAAAGGTTTAGTTGTTTTGTGTTACCGCATATTTTAAATATAAATTAGTTAGTAGTAGTAATGTAGACAGTGAAATAACCTTACCATTTGTCATAATGGTACAGGCCTACTACTTTCATAGGTAAACCAAAGGTTTAATATGGTGGAGATCCTTGTTGTTTTACATTTCAGGTGGAAAAACTCTGGTATGAGACTCTGGAAGTAATGTTTTCAGTTTCTGAGTTGTTAGGGACAGGTTTAGGGTTAACGAGGGATGCAAATAACGATAATGCACAATATTACCCACATCGGAAAAATAAACCCTGGAATGAATAGTATACTGATTTAGGATGGTCTATAACAATGTCAAAGTGTTATAGTGTTATATCTTATCATATTAACAACCTAAAGAAGGCTGTTTGGTGCCAGGCCCATTCATACCGATAGTGGTCCATGTTATGGTAGGTCAATGGTATTACGTTACAACTGTTTATTAGCAGATACCTTCGCTTGCTCTGTCTTCATCTCATTTAGTTGAGCTGTTGTGATAGCTGCAAGGACCCTCACTTTGAAGAAAATAGCTCCCTGAAGCTTGGATTTGTAAATAATCTGACAGAGTTCACAGCATGCATCAGTGTGAGAATATAACCTATCACACATGTCCACGCACACGTACACAAACACACACACACACGCACACACACACACACACACACACACACACACACACACACACACAGACACACATCAAGAGATCCTTGAAAGAGGTCCAAGAATAGTGAAGAAGTATGAAATATGAATCCATTCAAATCAGGGTGCAGTTTCCAATTCGCTAGTCCCAAATGGATCATAGATACAAAGTTCAATGTTCAAGCCTTTATTTGCGGGCTCCTGCTGGATTCCCCACAACCAGCCCATCCTGCTACATGGTGGACTCCCTTATAGTCTCTGTAACTCTCTTCCAGTATGTACTCCCTTCATCACCACCAACAGTATGTCTAAACTAGGGCTTCCAAGCGATTCTAATAATTTATTGCGATTAATCACGATTGTCCATACTTAATCAAAATTAATTGAAAATTAATCACACGATTTTTAATCTGTTCAAAATACAACATAAGTGAATTTGTTTTTTGCAAATGATTTATGCAAATTTGTCCTACAATGGGTGTTGTGACTTCGCTGTGTGTTTGCAATTCATGTTAATAACAGAGTTGGAAACCAAACCTGCAAATTTACCTGATGCAATTGAAATGGCAATTTGTGTGTTCAATCAGTGACCGCACACTCCAGTCTTGACCAATCACCTACCTCAACCTTGTTCTATAGATTACATCATCTAAGAACTTAAATACCTAGTTCCCCTTTGCAGAGCAATAAGTGGGGTACTTCCTCCAGTGATTTTTTGTGACATAGGAACTTCTGGTAGTTCTAAGAATCATTAAGGAACGTTTCCTATTTTGTTTCCTCAATTCACAAGCAAATCTTCATAAAGTGTATGTAAACTATTTTCGTGGAATTTGAAGGACAAAAGCACAATGTAGTGTGTGCTCTCCACTGAGAGGCAGGCTGGTTATTATCCTATAACCAAGATCGATGAAACAGGCTATGTATATTAATGTGTAGCAAATTAGATGATGAAATTATGAAACAAAAATGACTTTATTGTAGTTCTGTCAGTTTAACGCGTTATTAACGGCCTTAACGCAAACCAATTTTAACGGCATTATTTTTTTTATGCCGCGATTAACGTGTTTAGATGTGTGTGTGTGTGTGTGTGTGTGTGTGTGTGTGTTTGTGTAGGCGTTATTCGATAGCCTGGTAATTTTTATAGGCCTACGTACGGTAGGAATGTTCATACTGGTTTAAATAATAAATGTTATAGTATTTCTCATCTTTGCTGAGCAAGTTTTGAAAGTTCAGTGATTGAAACAAATAAAAGCCTGGGCTATTTAAGTTTTACGGTAGGCCTACCACTGTCATGCACCTACCCGATGTGAAGTGGACTGGGTTGAATTCACTGTGGGTCTCTCTTCTTAAATCCATCTTACCAAATATATTTTATTACTGTCCTCATCAACACTCTCTGATCTCACTAAAAGGCTGGCAGCACGAAATCAAGGGATATTTAGAATAGAAAAAAATGTGTGATTAATCGCAAGTTAACTATGACATTAATGTGATTAATCGCGATTAAATATTGTAATCGCTTGACAGCACTACTTTATTGTCTTGTTATCGCCCAGCCCATATGAAAACACATCACAAGGGCGGGGATAGTGTATACTTTCCAATAATTACCTGTTCTAAGTCAAACATACAGAAAATTGTAGCCCCCTGCAATCGCCTACACTTTCTCTATGCAGAACAATTGAGAGGGTGGGATACCTGAGTTGGTTGAGAATGGCGCCCAAACCTGATGGTCTGTGGGAGACCTCTTGTTGGATTGGAAGACAAAAGAAGGGCCATTTGGTGCTAATACCAACCCTTCAGTTGCTCCAGTGATCAATAACCTAAGAAAAATAAGGGGAAAGAGACAGAGGTCTGGCCTGGAGGGGATCAAACCAGGATAAACACAAAACACTTACTGTCTTATCATCTGACAATGTTGGTCAGGGACAGCAATCTATCAGAGAGGGGGTCTAGGGCCGGACAAAGGTGGAACCATATTAACTAATTAGGAATTTATGGACTCTTCCTCAAAATGCCTCTGTGTGCACAGCAAGTAGTTTGTGCACACTATGCTTTTGGATTGTGCCCTTATATAATCCTTTGATTTGGGTGTGGTTTCCTTTGAAGAATCAGCATAATAGATCAAAAGCAAACATGTCATCCCAGGACAAACTCTTATTCTGCTTCTTCTATGTACCAGGGCACGTTGGCCTCCACTTTCGGTCCAAGCAGTTATTGGGTGAGGAACTCCCACTCGGGACCCCCCCCCCCCCCCCCCCCCCCCCCCATAAGAGTAAATGCCCAGGAATGCTTAGAGAGGACCCTGAATGGAAGCATTATCGTGGTCGACTGCAACACACTTTCTGGTCTCCTACTTCCTTTGAGCTGTGTACGCCACTTAAAGCTAGGGTGGGATAATTATTTTAGAAGCATTTCCTTCATATTTGTTGAAATTCTTTGATCATCCCTGACAGCAACCAACCTACATTTTTAACATTTTCTCGAATGCACCAATTGGGAAAGCTTACTAAAAATTTCGTTGTACTTCACTCGTGCAATGACAATAAAAGGCTTTCTATTCTATTCTATTCTACATGAAATGCTCTGACAAGAAAGAATGAGAGAAATGCGGAAAAGCGGACGTATGGTTAGGCCTACCCTACGTACGGGAAACACATTTGATTCCTACCTTTAACACTGTTATATAGCGGCCCAAATTGGTTGGCGCTATCCTGGTAATTTCTCTGCATGAGAAATACGAAGTGTGGCGTGTGAGCATGTGCACCGGTTGAATTCATGGGGCAAGCCCCAGGAATCTCCCACTTCCGGCTTCCATGAAAGAGAACCAAACTAATTCACACAATAGCGTTCATGCAAATCTAGCATTAAAAGTTAATTTAAGGAAGTTCTCTCCAGTCACGCTATAATTAGTTCGCTAGTACTAGCGCTTTAATTTGCAGTGTCAAGAAAATTCGGAGAAATCTGAAATGCTGACTAAATTCTCAGAATTCTGGCTCTGCAAATTTTGCGCGCTTCCATACCGCTCTAGATTCCCCCACCCCCACAAAGATTTTTTCCTGCCAGTCACCTTTCCACTGATGCGTCATTGCTGTGTGGATCGGGGCACACTCCATGCTGGTGATAAGATGGAGTCACACTCACTCTAATTCCTTTCTTTACTACCTCCCTGTATTCTTCTAAGGCACCCTTTATCCTCTCCTTTTTCCACAGATTGTAGTTTGGCCTTCCTTTTCCTCCCTGTTTTATCTTTGTACCCTCTCCTCTCTGGTCCTTGCTCCTCCTCTCATTTCCTCTGCATTCCTTTCTCCTCACCTGTTCTCTCCCTTTCTGTCTCCTCTGCTTGTTTCCTCTCTTATCCTTCCTCCTCCTCTCACTTCCTCTCTCTTTCCTTCTCCCTCTCTCGTCTCCTCTCGCCTCCTCTCCTCGTACACACACATGTGTATGTTTGTTTTTATTAGATGTATCATCCTTATAATAGTTGATTTGGTATGCCAGGCTACTTACCATGCAGCTTTCTGGTGCAGTCTAGATTTGAAGTATTGCCCTGCCCACCATAGCAACCATAAACCAATCAAATCACCTATTACTTGTCAAGCACAGTTATGGCAACAGTTTGAAATCCTTTGCAGTCATTGGCCCTAAATTCCAGAGGGGCTGGGACCCCAAAACCTTAAATGGCCCATTTTACCTGATGGCCCATTTTACCTGATATCACCCTACATGAAATGCTCTGACAAAAAAGAATGAGAGAAATGCGGAAAAGCAAGAAGCCTGTCCAATCATTTCATTCTGGCCATATGAGACTACGATTGATCCTACAATGCGCGTTGTCTCGTCACTGTGTGTTTGCTATTTGTTGTTTCATGTTAATAACAGAGTTGGAAACTAACCCTGCAAATTTACCTGCTGCAATTGAAATGGCAATCTGTGTGTTCAACCAGTGAACACATACTCCAGTGTTGACCAATCACCAATCACTCAACTTTGCTATATAGATTACATCACCTAAGAAGTAAAATAGTATCTAGTTCCACTTAGCAGGGCAATAAGAGGGGTACTACCTCTGGTGTTTATTTGTGACAGAGGAACTTCTGGTAGTTCTAAGAATCATGAAGGAATGTTTCCTTTTTGTTTCCTCACTTTACAAACAGATTTTCATGAAGTTTAGCGCACTTGTCTTGCATCAATGCTTATTTGCCAGGTGACCACTATGTTTGTCTTCTATAGTTTTTTCATGGGGATCACCGGCACTAAATCGTGATTCAAAATCGGAATATCTTTCAAACAGCACAACCACACTGAACGCCCTGCTGACGAGGTACCAGTGGCCTGTGTGGAGGTGGTGGTGGTGTAGGTGGTGTTCTCTTCGGGGGTCATTGGGTTCCTGACCCCGGGAGGATGCTATGTTGTTTGTAAGGAGGCGTGTGGAGCATCGGTACCGTGCTCAAGAGGGTATTGCCAGTTGCGTTCTGCATTCCTTGGAGCAGCAGCCTGTGCCTGGCTCCAGCTCTGCTGTTCGGAGGTGTCCTGGAAGACCTTTCAGTGGGGTGCTACCAGCTGCTCCCGGCTGCTCCCGGCTGCTCCCAGTTGCTCTGTGGTGGTTTGTGTGGGCCAGGCCGGGCATGGGAGGGGCAGGTGTGGCTCCCTGGAGTGTTAGCTTGTGCATTTTTGTATTGAGTTCGTGGCTTTTATTTGTATCTGTCTTTTTAACAGCATCAATCATAGGGCTGCATTTTTTTTGCTTAGAATTGAGAACATGATATTTCTTCAACAGAAATGTTTAGTGTACTCATATACATGAGACAGAAAACAAGATGTGGTGCATCCATTTAAGGATTTACCGACAGCCATGGATTTAATGGATTTCTAATGAAACATTAAATCAACACTAAGTTTACCAATAGAGTCAAAAGTTAAGTTAAAACCTATTTATCTGGGTAGCCGCCAACTTTGAAATATGCCAATTAAGTTGTTCCGACACAACAAATCATTAAGATAAGCATTCCAAAGTGTTCCTTATGTCAAAAGACATATACCTGACACAAAGGGCCCTATCATGCATCCGGCCCAATTTACTTTCTCACTGGCGCATGTGTCGTTGCTAGTTTGCAACTAGCGCAGAGAGTGCTATTCCCTCCTGCGCCACACGTCGGTAAATTAGGGAATGATCTTGCGCCCCAAGGGGCGGTTCGGCGAAAGGACGAGGCTTGTTCTGGCGCAAACGTTCCCTGGTGCTATTTTGCAGTTTCAGAAATCACTTGCGCCACAAACCAGGCAATACCTGGTTTAAAGTCAGTGGCGCGTTGTTAAGATGCTATTTTAAGGGCGCATGCATAATGTTGCTTGTGCATCTCGCGCATACCCTTTGCTTCTCTCATCTACCTAGCCACACATTCTTGGTAAATTATTTGGGAAACAACAGCTGATACAGCAGTAATAAGTTGTACTTTTAAATCAATGCATCTGCAACACTGTACAGCAAAAACATATTTTCTTGACACAGACATCGTGTACATGCCCATAACTTTTAGGTTTGATGAGTATTTGATCGTGAGAAAACATTGTTTTACGGCGAGTGAGTGATACTCGCGGTAAAACGAAAAAGTTATATTGATAATGAATGAATGCGGGCGTGCGTGTGTGTATGTGTAAAATAATTAAGGAATGCGGGCGCGCGTGTGTGCGTCCATCTGTTTAAACACACGCAAACTAAACACGTAACGCATAATACAGTCCATGGCAATGTATAGTAACGGGGGGACACATGCATATAAGGAACACGTCGATAAAGATAATGCATACAATACTGATAAGAAATGATGTTTAGAATGTATTGCATATATCATTAAATAGAACCACAGTTACCGCATATCATATGTGTGTTAAGTTTTCTGTGCCAAAATTTATTTGAGGATTCAGTGTTTCTGAAGTTGTGGAAGAAAACCTTATTCCATGTGTGAATTAGGCCATATTATTTGGCCATAAACTGAGCCATTTGAAGTTTGAAATTCATGTGCATCCGTCTGATCGGAAACTGCAGACGCGCTGTCAAAATATCAACTCGTCAGATTCAAATGCGCTCATGGCTCTTAAAGGGGATGGGAGCTGGCACTCTCATTGGTTTATTGCACGTTACGCCCAAACCACACCTAGGCCTACGGGTAATTAGGCTACTTCAGACCAACCCTTTTTAGATTTGCGCCGGGCGCAAGAGTCATTTTTGCGGCGATAAAATAGCAACATCGCCATAGAACCGCCCGCAAAGCTACTTGCGCTTGGCGCTTCTCACTTGCGCTTCAGACCGTTAAAATAGGGCCCAAAGTTTGCATTTGTTGCTTATCTGGTTTAAAAGTTATAGCCAAGACCTTTTTCAGGCAGCACCATATTGAATTTGGCCGCCATGAGTAAAATAGTGCAGCGACGAGTGGATGACGGGACTATAATAATTGGAACTGCATTCAGTGTTTTGGAGATGTGAGGTTTTGAGATAGTTTCTCTGTTTGTTAACTAAAAGTTGGCTCGCACTCTTTCTGAGAAAGTCTGTATCTTAAACGAGACAGTTGCGATACAACAGCACACCGTTAAAAGCAACCCATATTCACGTACCAAGGCGCCATCGAACCGCCGTTGAGATGATAATGCCTTGGCGCGAACGGGATGGACCAGCAAGAAGCCTTCCACCAACCAAATCGGTAAAAAAAAGGACGCCGTTATCTGCGTAAAATCGAAATGGGCTCATAGAGAGACCGGACCACTGTCCACCAGAACCCGTATCTAACCAAGCACTTCCCCCACCAATAGCTGCCGGATGGCTGTGGCATTGTACGTGTGGGAAAACACGCACACACGCAGTGTAGACGTGTGCGTACACGGTCTGCATGTGTGCGCACTACGTGTGTGATGACTTTAAAAGATGACTTCCACACACCTGGGGATCGAGCAAACAAAGCTTTGGTCCCGGGCAATCAGACTCTAATTTGTTGGTCACGTTGCCCTTGACAAAGAAATGATTTTCTTTCCATGTGCTTCCCAGAACAATCCCACCTCGTTAATTGCAGAGGTCAACAGGATGGCCTAATGGATTCAGCGTTCCAAAACGTTCCTTTGTGTCCTGCAGCTTTATTCCTTGGTCTTATCGGGGCGTCCCGGCAGGAAGGCTGCAGACCTCAGGATAAATCCCCTGGATGTGTCGGAGGATCCCTGAAGTCCGGAGATGATTTATTACGATGGATGTTATGACAGATGTTAGGGGTGGGATGATTGGGTAAGTTTGGACGTACACATAAATCGCTGCACTACTGATAGACGGTTTTATCTAGTGTTACACCATGGCGTGTAGGAATCTTGGCACCTAGGACTGTCGATAGGCTCCATATCCACAACCCCCACACACACACACACACACACACACATACACAGACACACACACACACACACACACACACACACACACACACACACACACACACACACACACACACACACTAATGCCAATGTGTACAGTGTGGCATGCAGTTGGAATGGTTTCAGCTGGCCCTTTGCGCGGCATAAGCTCTGAGACGGTTCTTGAGCGTAATGAACAGAATGTACTCACTAGCCGCTTCCACTCTCTAGTCTCTACACTAACACACAACCTCAGCCAACAACTTCTTAACAATATCCCCTCATTGTCCTAGTCAACACTTATTGTTAGGTACTATTTGAAGCAGTACTGAAATATTTTACGCATAACAAATATTTTATTATTATAATATATATATAACGCATGTAATATGTTATATTTATTGTTTCCTCTGCTTTGCTTCTTTAACTCAGACTGTGTGGTAAATTGTTCAGGATATTATGCTATTGAAATACACTCACACACACAAACACACACACAAACACACTTACACAGACACAATGCATAGAAAAACAAATACACCATTTCCTGATCATAAATACAGCAGCTTGCATAATACCAAACAAAAGGCTGTCTATAGGGATGTTAAGAGGCTAATGTTAAAAACAGATCTGAGTCTCACCAGGGATGATGTGCGTAGGATTTGTTTAAGGTCCTAACACCTCATTAAGGGTTCACCAGGAATCTGTTCATCTTCAACACATACACTACACATGCACCAACTCATCAGCTGGGACACATCACGAATGAGCCTTCTCCAGATGTATGCCTTGGACCTAATGAGCGCTGGTAAAGGATAACACAAAACAAACACAATTCTTTGGTGGAAGTTGAGGAAGTTGCTCATTGAAATCAAGGGGAAGTTTCTAAGACTTGATAGAGAAAAGACTGTCCTGTTTAATCCATTATGAAAGGGCTCTCGCAGGCAGTGGCGGCTGCTGGTCTTTCAGAGAGGGAAGCTAATTTTCGGCCTACATCATAAAAAATTTCAATTTATTTCTGCTCTCCGTTCCTTTTCAAGGAAATGGTCTCTGACCCTGTCATACCAACTAGCTGTTTTTTTCCAGTGACTTGACCAGTGTCCTCTCAATGGCCAGCAGAGCTAGGCTGATTTAAACGGCCTTGGCCCATTATGTTACGGGTGGACTTGAGCCACTTTTAACAGGAGACGCTCCTTTCTACACCTGCAGATGTAGTTTCTACACCTCCAATAGTTGCCACTAATAAGAACAGTTTGTAAAGCTGAGGCATTGCACTGTCCAACTCCATGTCTTTAAGGAACACCAAGAAATCACACAGCTTTCCCCTGTCACCCTGCAAGAATTATGTATATAATTATGTTAAACTGAAACAAGGAATTGTGAGTATAAGTGTATGAAGTGTACGATGAAAATTGTCTAGCAATTCCAGCAAGCAAATATCTAGATGGGACTGAAGACAGCGAGAGCTCAGGCAACGTTTTATAGTTAAAAATCGCTGTCAATCAAACAGTATCTCAGACTTTCGACAGACCCTCCAATCGTCACGGTGAAGCCTAGCGTCCAGGCCAGCCAACTCCTCCATTCACCCCCAGAGACGCTGAGCATTTATCCAATGACCGTCGACTTTCGACACACTAACAAAAGCTGTTCTGTGTAGCCCCATAGACCTCTGAAGAATAAGCCGCCTCTGAGGCTCCCAGTTCCCTTGGTTTTGGATTTTGCGATAAATAGCTGTTTCTGGATGTGGATGGATGTGTTGTAATGCATTTTTAGTCAAAGAAATGTTACCACCACTGTATATATTTCAACATTAAATTTTTTAAATTTTAGAGGAAGCTGAGCTTACCTTGCAGTCTTAGAGAAATCGCCACTGCTAGCAGGAAAACTCTGCAACCTTCACCATACTGCTACATGGTCTTCTTTTCACACCCTTGCTGTGTTTTGGCCAAAAAGTTGCACTTGAACACACTGCAAAGACTACAGCCAACCGCCAATTAGAGCGTACATTCTGCGCCTACATGAAGGGAAATTACTCTTCCTATCAGCAGGTGGCGGTAGACTGTATTCATCATTCGAAAAGGGGCACTGGAAGACCGGAAACATGAAAAGAATTACTAAATTAAACTAAGTAGGGTTTGCCTACCATTTCACACCACTCTCACTCACCACTTCTAATCGATAACATGTGGAAATTATGAATGAACAATGGCCGACTAGTGCCAACAGGCAGGACAGACCGAAGACAGTAGGGCCTCAGACGCTCACTGTTGGCACGACGTTGTCTGATCCATTGGCCCAGTGTGTCGGGAGGGACTCGGGGCGTTTACCTTCTGTTTAACAAACACAGAATGTCAAAACACATGACAAGGGCGGGGCTATCGGATACCTTCCAATCATTACCTGTTCTCTAAGTTAAACATATAGCCTACAGTTACAGTTATATACGTTATAGCCTACAGCAGAGGCTGATCACAAACCGCCCTCCACCCTCTCTAGGTTGGGCAGTTGGCGGGGTGTGATGCCTGGGGACACTGATCAACTGATCAATGAGGGAAGGCCTTTCAATGCTTTTCCAACCCCAGCAAAAGCTTCCTGATCGACTCATTAAGGGCAGTGAGAGACAGAGGTCTGGGAGGGAGGGGAATGGGAACAGGACAAAGGGGACACCATCTTAACAGTTGGATCAACTCCTCAAGAACGGTGGGGGGTAGGAGACAAATGTCAGGGAGGGAGGGGTATAAAAATAGGGGGGGGGTCAAAACCAGATTTACTGTCGGATCAACTGACATTGGGGGTCAGAGACAGGGTTGTTGACCTACTTTGGTAATGCAATTGTATATTTCTCATGCCAATAAAGCTTTTTTTAATTGAATTGAGTTGAAATGTATTGACAGGGGTCTGGCTGGGAGGGGGTGAGGGCAGGGCAAAGGTGTAATCTTATGAACTGTTTGATCAGCTAACAGTGGGGTCAGCGAGAGGGCTGTGGCAGGGAGGGGGATCAACACAGAATGAGGGGAAACCATATTAACTGTTTAGGAACAATTACAATCTCCAAAATGAATCACAACTCGGTAGAAATGAATGCATCCGTCTTAAAAGAGTTTAAGAGTTTCACTGATTGCACTTCCTGTACCTGTTGATGCTGTAAGTAATACAGCAGTCAGCCACAACCCAGTTCATTACAGATGATCTGCTAAATCAATTAGGAGGGTAGAGCACAAAGACTTAAATTGTTCTTCTGTTTTTTTGTATTGTACCACAGTTTAATTAAATGGTTAAGCAAAGCAAATTCAAGCCTCAGGTCCAATGAGCCCCTCTGAGCACATTCTAAGCTCAACCCTGCATATCATAATGATGGCATTCGCACACGTCCCATACACATGTGCACACCTGGCCAGTCCTGCAACCTGTAAGGGATTTGAAGGATCTCCCCCCCTTGAGGATGTTCTTTATGCAGTGCACTGGCTTTCCCAACATAATCAGGAGCACCGACTCTTGGGTCCCTAAGGTGGGACCGAATCACCGCCCATTCACCCAGACCCCCTCCCCTTCCCCTCTGTTCTATCGCCCCTGTCCTGTTCAGGGGTGAAAGAGGCCATGCATTGGAATTCCTTGTTCTCTGTATGTCAGCTTAACGCTCAGTATGTGGTCCCAAAGCCACTTCCACCACTTCTAAGTCACTCTTTCCCCCTTATGCCAGCAAACCGGATATTCCTATGTTTAGTGTTCACGTAATAAACGTCAGTTCTGTATGTTGTTGGGGAATGGTTGGTGGAATAAGAAGAATTGAAAATGTACTTGACAAAATATGCATCAGCCTGTAACTGTTTGGAAAAGGCGACAATGGGAAAGTCTGATTTGCTTTGGTCACACAACTATAGTTTCCATTGTCTTGAAAAATAATATACATGAAAATAGAACAGTGGAGCAAAGCTGGATGGGGGCGACACACTGAAACAATGTCCTGCTTTGTCTTCACCCATTCTAGTGATTTTGTTCTTTCTTTATCTGTTTTAGTCACTCCTCATATTCAGAGTCTTGGATTTCTGGTGTCACTTTTTTCATGGAAAGAAAAATCCAACTTTATAACTGTTTACTGACTTGACTCATTTGGCTCTGCAGACCACAGACCTGGCTAGGGCACCAACAAATGAGTATGAGAGGACGGGCAGAAAGAGCAAGTCAAAAGAAATTACCCAACTTAACCTTCAGCCTATTTAAACGTGACACAACAGCCATCCAGACTAGCAGGTCTCCAACAAACTCTTTCCAAAACCACACTGTTCTTAATATAGCTAGTGGAGACAGGGTGTGGAGGTGCACTGTGACTGTGTGAGCAAACAGCAGCCACCAACATGCATTCAAGCCCTGTGTACCACAACCCAAACCCCAGACGTCCAAACAGTGAATTAGAGTTTGTTCCGTCGCCTTTTAAATCCCTTGTTGGTTAATAGAATAGCTTTTATCGTTCCTTCCTGAATATGTTTCCCTCTAAACATCACATACTGTATATAGATATGTAGACAATTTAAAGGGGAATGTTACTCTAATGATACTGTTTCCTGAAATTCAACAATGAGCAAATGGCTACAGCCCAGCGCTACTGGAATGGCTGTTTGACCTGAACAACAATTTGATATACATCTAATTGGACTGAAATCTAATTGTGCTGGTCAAACCTTAGTTGACTTCAAGTCCAGATTCAGTTAAAATCCAGATCAGCCCCTGGATTTGTGCATATATTCGAAATACCGGCCAGTGCTGTGGTCTCATGTTTAGTCTATAATAGCTCTGGTTACTGCAGTTAACTAATGAACTTGATTACAGGCTCTGCCCTGAGCGTGATGTACCCTATACATCACAAGGCAGACTTGTGACCAACCAGGTTGCAAGGCAAAGGGAAAGAAAGCTAGAATGCCAAATAGAGGAACCACAAGATTTCCCTTTTTCAGAGGCTTCTGGTCGGCCTCAAAAGGCTTCTTCAGGTTGCCTGGGAATGTGGAAATGTCACGGATGTTATCAGTGCTGTTTAAGTAATACAGTCTTTCTTGAGTAAAAGTACAGATGTCTCGTTATCTGTAAGAAAATATTTTTTGTAAATGTCATCAAGTAAGCTCAAATTAAATGTACTTAGATATCAGTATTTATATAAGTATTAATTTCGGTTCGCATTTTCTTAAAATTGCAATCTCAAAGATTTTCATGGAAATACATGTCTGATATGCCGAGTGAGTTATTGGTGGTTGAGCTATGGCCCACTGATGAAAGCCCTTATATTTTCAGTATTATTAATGTTATGAACTTGGTGTCAGTGGCAACAATGTTGGGAACTAACTATGGGAACAATTACCTCCAATTGCCAAAGATATCATCAAAGACAAGAAAACTGAAATCTTCGAGATGGCAACTTTTAGCATCAAAAGTAAAAAAAGTAAAAATAAACAAAACTTGTTTCTTTTACTTGTTATTCGTTACTCGTTTTGGTGCAGACACAAGCCATTTGTGATGATCTTTTAAATGTAGTGAAGTCAAAGTAAAAGTCAAGTAGATTTCAGATACTTTAGAAAAATAACTTACGTTCTGTAACAAAGTTGTTATAGGCCTCCTTGCCTAACTTTACACCCCTGGTTGTTACAGGGGTACGGGGGGGGGGGGTCCAGGTGTTGGTCAGGAGGAGGGAAATTGGTTCAGAGTCTCGGCCCATCTGCTCAGCTTTAGCTCTCCTTTATGGACCCAGGGTGGGGTGGGGGCCCCCGGCCGTGTGGTCTGTTGGGGGGGATGGTCTCAGGCTGGTGTTTGGCCGGGGGTCTCATGTCTATAAGACGGTTGTGGCGTTATTGATGGCTGGTTCTGTGTTCTAGTTCTTATGGTGTGTGTGTGTGTGTGTGTGTGTGTGTGTGTGTGTGTGTGTGTGTGTGTGTGTGTGTGTGTGTGTGTGTGTGTGTGTGTGTGTGTGTGTGTGTGTGTGTGTGTGTGTGTGTGTGTGTGTGTGTGTGCGCGCGTGTGTGTTGTACTTCAGATGCCATCTAGGCATACAATACAGAATGTATTTGTAGGTGTATAACAACGTGTGTTCTTACAGTGTATTCAGTGTGTCCAATCTCCAACGTTGTAGGAATATTATTTCAGAAATGTGAGGAAAAAGGCTATCCAGATATCAAGATAAAATTAATGCGGATTATGTTCATGCATCCCCCTTCTACCATGGCCTCAACGAGGGGGCGATGCTTGTTCCCTCCCCCTACTCTAGGGACGCTAAAGTGATCCTTTCCCCCTCACACACTCACATGTGTTCGGGGACCGAAACACACGCCATCTCTCACTGAAGCTCAAGGTAGGTTTTTATCACGCGTTGACAGATCCTTTCTTAAAGTCACCCATGTGTGGCGCTGGTTTATATTTTGGTAGTATTTTTCCTATTAATATTTTCTATTTTTAACGTTAGTTGAAACTAGGTATTCTACGTTTTCCTTCGCATGCGATGTATTTATTCGTGGCGGGTGAACGCTGTGCTTCACAACAAGCTATACTTACCCATACAAGTTATGTGTTCCGCTGAAGAGAGTCACCCACTGGTGTTTCGTTACCAGTCATCAGCATGCTTGCTTTGTTTACCAGGGATTAGCGCCAACGAACACCCCCGAGTGCTCCACACACTTTAAACGTCCTTGCTGTGGTTAGCATTGTGTACCATTGTGTTGTTTTAAATACTAAAGTCATTGATCCGTGTTACCATTCATACTCGATCGTCCCGTGACTATTAAAGCATGTGATTTGCGTTATATTCTAAATGTAATCAAATGTAGGCCTACTGTAAGGGCATGTGGGCTTGCGATTTCACGTCATTGTTTATGATCGATGCAGAGTGAAGCATGCGGAGTGCATGCATAGTTGAGCATGCACAGCGGAGCATGCAGACTGGATCATGCAGAGTGGTTGGCCGGCTCGGTCGGGAGATATGCCCTCTGTAGGTGGGCGCACCGTGCTTTGGGAAGCTGAACGCGGGGTTCCAGATCCGGGACATCTTCACACATCCATATCTGTTTAAATCCTTGTCCGGTGGGGGTCACAGAACAGAAGAGGGTCTTTGTTTATACTACACAGTGGTCTTGCATCAGATTCATTGCTGGTTAGATTGAACTGATCCTTCTCTGGAAACAGTTCACAACTAGCCAGTTGGTGACTTGATATTCATAGCCTGATATAAAGAAGCTGATGTTTGAAGTCGGCAAATTCATCCAAGTAGGCTATGCTGACCTGTTCATCAAAGTGTGTGTGCGTTTGTGTGTTAATTTGACTGGCGGGAAATTGGAAAAGGCGGAAGAGAGAGATGACAAAAGAATTGGCGATGCGTGTGTGTGTGTGTGTGTGTGTGTGTGTGTGTGTGTGTGTGTGTGTGTGTGTGTGTGTGTGTGTGTGTGTGTGTGTGTGTGTGTGTGTGTGTGTGTGTGTGTGTGTGTGTGTGTGTGTGTGTGTGTGTGTGTGTGTGTGTGTGTGTGTGTGTGTGTGTGTGTGTGTGTGCGTGCGTGTGTAGTCACATTGTTTTTTGCTGAGTGCCCCATTTTCCTTCTTGCCTCGATGGGTCACAGTATTTTATCTGCTCAGTAAATGCAATGGTGACATGGGACTGGTATATTTCTTTAGATAGTCATTCAATTGAATGTGCTGTTGAAGAATTACCATTCATTGGATCAAAGTAAGGTGAATGTATAGATGGCTGGGACAGCCAAAGGTCTTGTATTAGATCATTTTGAAGAGTGGACCTTTACATGAATCTAAGAAAGTGTATTGTATATGATGGCGGAGACAGCCAGACGTCTTGTATTAAATTAATCGTATCTTAATTTGAAAATTGTATGATGAGAAATAATTGTGCTATTTAATTTACCGCAGCTGTCATGGCTTAATATTTAAATTGCGATCCTGTCCTTGGTCTTAGGTCAGAGAAACCCAGAATGAGGTGAGGGAAGATGGAGTGTGAAATTTGATTTGGGATCATTAAAGTCAGTGTACTGTAACAGCGCTGTGAAGGTTCGCTGAAGTATGAAGACACACGAGGCTGCTCGTCCTCAGTAGGATGAGATTGATGGTTTCTGCGAGAAGTAAAAAAATTAAACGTGGGACTCAACAAACTGTGAGTGTCACTCCTGCACACATTTGGCCTTGGAACGTGTCTGTAATAAATCCAAGCTTCATATTTCACCATTGAAATGGAGGGCCCCACCCATCTCACCATTGAAATGTGTGTGTGTGTGTGTGGGGGGGGGGGATAAAACGCAAGGTAGTTCGTAAATTGCCCACCTGAAAGAACTACTATGTGCCATAAATCACACTTTGAAACTCAGTTTCATCTTAATGAAAATGTGTCCAAAAGGTTATAGACTTCTCCATGCTTTTGTTGAATTTAAATTGCTACGGATACCAAAAATGGCTGTTTTCCCTCAAATGGGTGCAATTGATTCACTGGACAGTTCTGCTCAAACCTGACATAACATGGCAGAACGCTCAGTTCAACACAGCGAGGCAGAAGCCTATGGGCCTTTCAGAAAACCTTGCGACACATCACTGCAGCTGTAATTTCATTGGCTATAATAAACCGTGGCCTGGTTTTGCCAAGTTGTCGTAAACAAGACCACAAGTTTGGGTTAGCCTCTAGCATAACAATCTATTTGGTTGTCGAAAGGAGGCAACAACGGACATGTTGAGTCTACGTTATTCTTACTCCTGGACTCCTGTGTGGCTCTAATGTTAATAAGCATCTACTCAGATATAATTTCCTCAGAATTTGCTTGGAAATACTGTAATTTCCCCATTGACTACATCCAGCTAATGAATCGTACAAATGCATCATGTGCTTTTCATCTACTGGGGTCAAACTGAACTCTGGGGGGGGTATCAGCACATGGCCTTTGTTTCATTATGCTGCAGCTGGGCATGTGTAGCGAGTAGCGACACTCAAGCCTGCTCCCAGATGCTAGGCCTTGCCACTGCGCGGACTGTCTTCACAGTGGGTGTGCTACACTCTAAAGCACACAGTGTCGTTTGGATACAAACAAAAGGCTTTATTGAAGGTCTCCAGCTGCACTCATGACCGGCTTCTAAAGGTTAGGATGATGTCAGTTGACTGTGGGAACTACTGTGCACGGCAGATTAAATAAAATGCTTTTCCAACGCCTCCATCCCACAATGATACTTTGAACATTTGACAATGTGAAAATCCGACCGGTGGGCGTGTTTGTCGGCTGGACATCTCTATTCTAACGTAAACTAAATTCTTCATGTTTCTCAGCGACTTAATGCTGTTGTGTATAAGAACACACATTTTGTATTCTTTAATGGGCCAATGAGATGCTTCTCTCTCGCTCTCTCTCGCAGAGAGAGAGAGGAGAGAGAGAGAGAGAGAGAGAGAGAGAGAGAGAGAGAGAGAGAGAGAGAGAGAGAGAGAGAGAGAGAGAGGAGAGCGAGAGAGAGAGAGAGAGAGAGAGGAGAGAGAGAGAGAGAGAGGAGAGAGAGAGAGAGAGAGAGAGAGAGAGAGAGAGAGAGAGAGAGAGAGAGAGAGAGAGGAGAGAGGAGAGAGAGAGGAGAGAGAGAGAGAGAGAGAAGAGAGCGAGAGAGAGAGAGAGAGAGAGAGAGGCCGCCGGCCGACCTCACCAGAAGTTGTACAAAACCATTTGGCCCAAGCTGAACATGGTTCCAAGTAAGTTGATAGAATGCATGTTTTAGGCTGGAAAAACTAAACAGTTTCATATTGAAATATTTGACACTCATCAATAGATCAGTTTGGCCGTTCACCGCTGGTCTGGTTGGAATTCTTAAAGTCATCTCTCAATAGAACACATTGTTTTAGTTTGGCTGTCTTGAGCAATTTGAACCACTTGAGACTGCTGTTCTTTTCTCTTGTGTTTGCTGAGAATGTGTCCAACAACCACCAGGATTGCAGGCAGGAAAGCAATCTTTTTTTTCTTTGCATACAACAAGTTCCTGTTAGTAGAGATTTATTTGTTGCAGTGGTACCCTTGTTGCTTATCGCGATCTCATTAGCAACATCTTGCTGCACCGTTAGTTTCTTCCGAAATATGTTACTTGTTGCAACATATCTTTGTTTCGTCCTTGGCATGAATTGGATTATGCATTCAGATGAACCGATCATCACTCTGTGCATGAATCTCCACTGGCACTGACTCAGCGATGCCCATTTAGTTAACCTAACCTTGACTGATGTTTTTGGCTGACATTTCAGAACTATTCCCAAACCTGTGAACCAGGAATCATGACGGCCATCACAGCCCCGAGCGACAGGTAACCATGGAAGAACTGCCCGTGCTGTTACAGCTGTAATGAGCCCTCGCAAAAACTCGTATTACGGGTGTATTAGCACGGCATTCAACCCTCTCATTTGACGTAGGCATGGGCGGTATTGATGTCTTCTTTCATTCCTTTGTGTTAACAAGTTTGTGTTTTCATTTTCCAGATACAATGCTGTGTGGATCATCTTCTTCATCCTGGGCCTGGGAACCCTTTTGCCATGGAATTTCTTCATGACCGCTACCATGGTAACCCTGAGAACATCTTTTTAAACAAATAATTCATGTAAATTTTCCCATTCAAATGTTCCTCAGGGATGCGTCCTCTGCTGATGGAAGTGCTTCCCTGATGGGATGCTGAGCGTCTAAAGGCTGGGGGGTTAGGCTGTACTCTGGAGGGTGAAGCAAAGAATTCTTTATCTGCGGTCCCGCCCAAAACCCCCTTATTTCATTGGGCCCTGTTGGCTGACCCCAGCTAGGTGGGCTTATAAGGGGCCCTGCATACTTTCTTTAATCCCCCCATCGTGCCCCTGGGCATGAAAGGTGACTCCACAGTAACACCCCATGCCGGCTTATCCCAGGGTGGATAAACATGGGATGGATCTCAGCTGGGGGGTGGGGGGACACGTAGCCGTTGGGCTGAGAGTTGTTTATTTATCGTCTTATGGTGCGAACACACCAAGCGCGTACCTCGCGTACCATGTACGTGCGTAACGCAGCGAAAATGTTGCTTGACCATCTTGTGTCAAAAATGGTCAGATACGCGCGTATCTGACCATTTAAGGAGTCCGAGGATTAAGGAGTCCGAGGAAGGAAACCCAAACGCCGCCGTGTTTGGATGGATGATAGAGCTTGGATCGGGTTAGATTAAATAATCTCGGATATAAATAACAATAATCGGGTTAAATAACTTCACATGGTGTGTCTGGTGTGTTTCCAGCATTCGTAGTGTTGATCAGCAGAGAAATAGTCCGCCAAGACGTTGAGGTTGCTTAGCAATCAGAGACTCTGTCCATGCAAGTGAACGGAGCGTTCACTCTTCGTCATAACTATCAAACCAAACATCCTTCACATTCACCGAGCGAACATTATGAGAGTAAAATGCACATTTCTCGCTAGAAATGTTTCCATAAACGCATTTAATGGCGTAACTATGTTACTATTTCCACTCAGAATAAAGAAAGTTGCCGGCCGTGGCTGCCATGGACATGGCTGCTCTGGAGTCCGAGGTAGGAAACCCAAACGTCGCCGTGTTTGGGTGATAGAGTTTAGATCGGGTTAGATTAAATAATCTCGGATATAAATAACAATAATCGGGTTAAATAACTTCACATGGTGTGTCTGGTGTGTTTCCAGCATTCGTTGTGTTGATCAGCAGAGAAATAGTCCGCCAAGACGTTGAGGTTGCTTAGCAATCAGAGACTCTGTCCATGCAAGTGAACGGAGCGTTCCCTCTTCGTCATAACTATCAAACCAAACATCCTTCACATTCACCGAGCGAACATTATGAAAGTAAAATGCACATTTCTCGCTAAAAATGTTTCCATAAAAGCATTTAATGGCGTAACTATGTTACTATTTCCACACAGAATAAAGAAAGATGTCGGCCGTATGCTTCTGTCCAAGCTCACTACTCTCTGCCAGTGACGTCGGGTCAAGCTCAACGCTGATTGGCTATTGCGGCGCGTATGAGCATAAAAAGTTCAATTTTTTGAACTCCTCGCGTACATGTACGCGCGTATATGTACGCGCGTATATGTGCGCGCGTATATACACGCGCGTATATGTACGCGCCTCATACGCCCCTACAGCGAGTAAAATGTTGCTTGGTACGCATGATACGCTGTACGCACCTCATACGCGCGTACACCAATGCTTCCCTATGGAAAAATTGCCGATTTTATACGCGTGGTACGCAGGTGACGCGTTTGGTGTGGCCGTACCTTTAGTGTCTCTTCCGCTTGTTTTGAGAGTCTTTTTTTCAGGGGGACCCATGGAATATTTCCTCAGATTTAGATTTAGTTTATTTGTTTCTAAACAAGCAGTGTTCACTGCCCCGAGTGTTTATTCATTCACCATCGAGGCTCAGTAGAAGTAAATAGAAACCTCTCTCTATTTACTAATCATGTGTCTTCCTCTGTGCCCAGTACTTCACCAGCAGGCTAAAGGACCATGACCTGTCCCTCAACCACACCGCCAACATGACTGACGCAGCCTCATCGGACACTCGCAATATCCTGGAGTCAAAGTTCAACAACGTGATGACGCTGTGCGCCATGGTGCCGCTGCTGATCTTCACCTGCCTCAACTCCTTCATCCACCAGAGGTCAGCCCCTAAACACAGCAGCCCCCGGGGCCATGGGCTCCTGTTAACACCAGCATCAGCCCATGAGTGTGAACACTGTCACTCATGGGCCAGTGCTGATCCCCATCTCATACAACAATCGCCACCACAGAGGCCATCTCTGTGACGCTTCCCTTCTTTTTGCAAGGAATGCGTCGCTGGATGCATGAGCTGTAAGCACGCGATGGGACTGTGAGTGTGATGTAAAATGATGAGGGCGGACCGAGTTGATGAGATGCTGGTCTTTGGTTTGGGCTTCTTAAGGCTGGGGGGTTCGACTGTACTAATGAGGATGCACACTTCCTGTAGTGAAGGGGAGAATTCTTTATCTGCGGTCCCACCCTAAATCCCCTTATTTCATTGAGCCCTGTTGGCTGAGTGCAGAGTGTAAAAGCTGCAAATTCTCTGACCCCTGGAGCAGCCCTTAGCCCGGCTCTGCAGGTTGTGTTTGCATATCAGAACGCTCCAGCCCTGGCATGTTTGCTTTAATTAGGGTTGGAAAGAGAGGACTTGGGGCTAACTGACACACAAATACTCCTTGACCTCCACAAACACACCCAGGAATGTTATGCATCTCCCCTGACCCATGCGCACACACACTTTGTTTTTTTCTGTTTTAGTTTGTTTCTTTATGATGGACTCTGACTCTACCTTTGTTCATCTATTCTTCTACATAAAATGTCTATGTCTTTTAAATAGGCTCCACTGGTTCTAATTCGGTCCCTGGTGATCAGGGGGCGGCGTGGCTCCCCCCGTCTGGGTCAGTGTAGCCAGATTGGGCCGGATTTCCCGTTCAATCTGGCAATGCCGGCTGCTGCATGCTGCAGCCAGCAGTCTCGACCAATCTGGCACAACTGGTCTGGGTCCCTGGGGCAGGGCGCACTCCTTGGCGTGAGCGTGGACTCGGGCATGGAAAAAGACGTTCACACATTTCTCCCAACTGCGTGTGCTCTCTTCTCTCGTAGCATGTGGTTATTTATGTGTGTGGTTACTCGGAGAGTCTCCAAACTACCTTGATGCCAAGACGACTGCTCGCACAGCTGATGGAAATGTTGATGTCCATGTTTGGACATTTTTATACCAGTCGTATCTCTATCCCTCTCGCTGTCGACCCCTTTCTCTGTCCATCTCCCCCCCGTGTCTCTCTCTCGCTCTTTCTCCTCGATTATTATGCAACTAATGCATAAAATATACAGATTTTTACAGAAATAACCAGCCCCAAACAGTAACCTATCTGCTTGTAGGTAGTGCAATGTGAACCCCTCTCTAGTGCCCTACAAAGAGTATTCCAAAGTCGTCATAAATCCAAGTCATGAATAATAATTTCCTCCCCCCTTTTCTTCCCTCCCTCCCTCCCTCCCTCCCTCCCTCCCTCCCTCCCAGGATCTCCCAGAAGCTGCGTATTTGCGGGTGCCTGGCGGTCATCTTGGGTGTGTTCCTGCTGACGGCCATCTTGGTCAAGGTGGAAGTGGATCCCCTTGCCTTCTTCACCATTACCATGATGAAAATCGTCATCATCAACTGTGAGTGTAGGGGTTTTGCCTGGGGTCGCAAACGTCATTCCTTCTCTCTCAACCCACCTTCCTGTCTTCACCTTCCTGTCCATAAAGATGTTATGGCAGAGAATGATTTGTGCACACAAAAAAGTGTGGAGACTGTTTCCGAGTTATAGCTTTGTTTTTTGTCACAGTGTGATGAAAATTATCAAACCATATGTAAGCTTTGTTTTCTTCAGGTTTTGTTATCTCCACCCCAACTGTTAACTAGTGTTATGTTTCCCTTTGTTTTTAACCTTTTGCCTGGCGTGAACCGTTTACAGAGAAGGGTCCATCTGCAGGCTTGGGCGTTTCAGTCATGACACAAGCTCGCCCTTTAGGCGTTCCTGGTAGCGACCAATCACAAGGTCTTTCGAAAGGCATACTGGGTTTCGCAAGGCATACTGCGATGCACAGTCGCAAGGCATGCTATGCTTTCCTTCCTTAATGGCAATTTTACCTTTCTCATTAGATTTAGCATTCATGGAGCCTCCACTTGGCTAACGTTAGTTCTATGCTACCCGTACTTACTGCTAGATCTTATTTTGAAACTTCTGTTTGAGAAAATCTAAGTAGCGAATGTTGACCGCCGTGCGAAGAAGAAGGGGTTCGGTGTTGACGGTGAAGTTAGGCCGGTTTATAGAAGAGTTTCCTTAGTCCGGTCATTGACCGGAAAAAAATGAGGAAGACCGAAATTTCTAAATGACCCGGTCAGAATGACCAATGGAAATAATTCCTTGCACAATTTGAATTGTGTTTAAATATGCTACAGTGGTCATTTTTTTTGCCAATTCATGTTACACAATGAGGCCTTTGATTGACCCGACCCGGCCCGCCGATATTTCCCACCACTATCCTTGAGCCGGGTCGGGCCGGGCCTTGAGCGTTTGTGTTTTTTTTGTTTTTGTTATCATTGCTTTATTGGCACAATCTAAGGAGAAATCTATGCCATAAACAGAATATTATAGGCCTTTATTACACGGGTCTTCTCAATGCCGTGGAATGCTCCGTTCACTTGCATGGGTAGTAGTCCGGTAACTTGTCAACCCCAGCGTCTTCGGTTGCTAAGCAACGTCAACGTCTTTGGTGGACTATTTCACTGCTGATCAACACTACGAATGTAAATTGTAAAAAGACACACCATGTGAAGTTATTTTCCAAATAAGATTTGAAAAGCTTTGGAAGATTATTTACAACCCTATATACATGGTTTTTGAGTAGTACACTGTGACATTTTAATACAGTTCAGCGAGAAAGGCGACGAAGAATAAGAAGGGGGCGTTCCAGTCTGCGTAAACGGGAACAACCCACCACACGAGAACGCCCATTGGTGTCTGCAGTGGGATGATATTGCGTTTCACAAGGAAGCAGTAACCCCCTTATCTATACGAGAAGAACTCCTTCATGTCAGAACTCCCCTCATATGATGTACGGACAATTGCATCACGTGGAGGGGGTGAAGCTGTTAAAAGGCTGTGTGAGAATAAGCCGAGAACTGCCTTCTGTATTCTTCTCGAGAACGGCTTATTCTGCTGGAGAGGAGACGTGGTGTTTGCAAAGCGTTGAATAGGCACGCACAACGATTGTGCTTGTTTGCATCTCCAAGCCAAGTCTTCTCTCCAAGCCGCAATATCCTAAAGGAATTGCCTTGACAACACGCGCGCACGCACGCACAAAAACAAACCTTTCCCCACGGCCCCGCCCCAGCTGTGATCAAAACCATGTGCTGGGGCTTGTGGGTAATCCCCCTCCAGTGTGTGTGTGTGTGTGTGTGCAGGGTGCAGACGAGTTGCCCTGGACCCGCCGGGCCCTGGCGCGCTCACAGCCCCGTCCCACTGGGAGGGTTTATAGAGAGTCGGGCGTGGAGCAGCAGGGAAAAGCTCACCCCTCCCTAGCCCCCGCTCCCCTCCCCAACACCCTGACGCAGGACCGGGCGGCTTGTGTGGTTGGACGGGAGTACTTCCTCCTGTCTCTTCCTCTTTCTATCTATCTATGTCTCATTCCCTCCATCCCTCCGGCGCTGAGACTGCATCGCTGCATGCAAGGAAGCCTTGAAACAAATGGATGGATCTCTCTCGCTGTCTCCCACTCTCTCACTCTCCCTCTGTCTCTGTCCGTCTCACCCTGGGGAGATGAGCGGAGGGGAAGAAACACTTGAGTTGTTGTGCTTCACGTCTCTCTGAGTGTCCACATGTTGTTATGGGTCAGTGGGACTGAGCAGGTTTCCTTTTTGAGGGGGGTCTCCGCTCGCTCTCTCCCGATTCCTGAGCGCCCTTGTGGTTTTCGTTGTGCTTCTCCCCCTCCTCAGCGTTCGGCGCGGTGCTCCAGGGGAGTCTGTTCGGCCTGGCGGGGCGTCTGCCCGCCTCCTACACCACCCCCATCATGAGCGGCCAAGGCCTGGCCGGAACCTTCGCCGCCTTCTCCATGATCTGCGCCTTGGCCAGTACGCAACGCCGTCCACTGCTCTGGAAACACTCCCTGCTCCGTTAAACACAGCCTCTCTAAAACACACTCTCCCCTCTCCCACACCTTGCCATCCCGGCTACCATGCTCTCCCACTGTTAAACACGTTTGATCACTATTTCTGACACACGCACCGACACTTTATGTTTACATTTACGGGCATTTAGCAGATGCTTTTATCCAAACCGACTTACAATGTTTTCACACACATTGACACACCGACGGCGGAACCAATCACGCAGGGCGACAGGCAGCTCGTCAGGAGCATTTGGGGGGGAAAAGTGACATGCTCAGGGACACCGCAACACTCGGGGAGCCGGAGATCGAACTAGCAACCTTCTGGTCACAAGTCAACCTGCTCCATCTGCTGAGCCAAGCCGACACCGTCTGTCCTTTCCTCCGTGCAGGTGGCTCCGCCCTGCAGGACAGCGCCGTGGGCTACTTCATCACGGCCTGCGTGGTCATCTTCCTGGCCATCCTGGCCTACATCGCCCTGCCTAAGATGGTATGCCCCGTCTTCAATCACACTCGACCTCCGTCTGTAAACGATCCCACCGCCAGGGCCCAACGTGCATCTCCTCGCTGCAGCGACGATGGAGTTGCTGCAAGCAGACGAGGCATGCAGCTGAATCTATGCTGCAGGGGGGGATTCGTGTTGACCCTCTGTGGCTCGCTAATTAGATGTTGCAGTTGTTTACACTGTGGTTTGTCGTGCAGGAGTTCTTCCAGTACTACATGGAGAGTAATGGATCCAGTCTCACGGGGGAGGAGGAGAACAGGATGGATCTGCTGAAGAAAGGTAGATTTTGAACTCAATTCTGTACTTATGAATCCTATTGAAACGTGCATCCACTGAAGTGCTTCCAATCCACACATTCCAGTGGGGCTGAGGATCAACACCGTTGAGGAGTGGGCAGCAGCTATTTAGGGTCACTAGTGTCCCTCTGGGGGTGACCACGTCCACTTGTGGGTTAGAAAGGTTGATACTTTAAAGCTGGTTCCAGATCCTAAGTCCTTGTTTAAACCAATATAACTATCAACTTTTAATTATTTTTTTACGGCTGTTGGTTAGGTTAAATGATGCTTGTATAAAATTTAATGAAATCTCTTGAATTATTAACTTTGTTTTTCAGCCTAGTCCAGCACGTGGGCGGGATGATGGGCAGTTTGGTTGTCTGGTCTCTGTGGAGTACTCCCTAAAGCAGCCAGGAAGCCCAAACCACTAAGAAGCATTTAAAACGGCCCTCGAGACAGAATGACAACTGCCTCTTTGTGAGCAGTATAGTTTAAATTTAGGAGAGGTGTCTGTGACCGAAATTATAGATAGACTCAAAACGATCTCAATTCTATGTGCTAGTGTTTGGGTTGCGTGGGCGTAAGCACCTCAAGAAATAAATGAATGGCTGTTGTTCTGTGTTCTGTTTATCTCCCCGCCAGTGTTCATGATGCTGTCTGTCTAAAAGTGTGTGTTTGTGTTTTCCTCAGACGGCTCTGGGGAGAAGGGCACTGCAGCGGCGGGAGGCAGGCAGAGCCCGTCGGTGTTGGGCATCTTTAAACAGGTCGGGACCCGTGCACACACGCACACACACACACACACGTGTAAATTATGTATTTGTATAATCACTTCCCAAGTATGAATGCATTTTGAAATGAATGTCAAACATTGAAATCCTTGTGCTCGTCCTCTATTTGCATTGAAATTAGAGTTATTGATGATACCGGGCCTGTCTTTGTCTCTTTGTCCAATAGATCTGGGTGATGGCATTGTCTGTGTGCTTCATCTTCACCATCACCATCGGAACGTTCCCCGCCGTGACGGTGGAGGTGAAGTCCTCCGTGGCCGCGGGCAGTGCCTGGGGTACGTGCCCTCATGTTAGCACGCTAGCTAATGCTAACACCCAGCTAACGACTGCAGTGCAATGCATTTGAGTCAAAACGCACACACCAAATATTATCAGAAGTTTTCAGATTATGAAATTTAACATTTAGTTTATGGTTAGGGCTTGGTTATCCAGTGTGGTCTGCTGTGCTTAAGAAGCATTACAATAATTGTTATGTCTAACAAACACTTTTTAACTGGTCTTTTGGCCTTGGAGGACTGAAGTCTTGGGTATAACAGCATTTGTTTTGTTGTTAACGACGTACAGACACCTACTTCATCCCCGTGTCCTGCTTTCTGCTCTTCAACCTGATGGACTGGGCCGGCCGCAGTCTCACTGCCGTCTGTATGTGGGTGGGTACCAAAACACTGGATTATTACACCACTGGATTAATACACCAAACCACTGGATGAATACACCACACCACTGGATGAATACACCACACCACTGGATTAATACACCACACCACTGGATTAATACACCACACCACTGGATTAATACACCACACCACTGGATTAATACACCGCACCACTGGATTAATACACCACACCACTGGATTAATACACCACACCACTGGATTAATACACCACACCACTGGATTAATACACCGCACCACTGGATTAATACACCGCACCACTGGATTAATACACCACACCACTGGATTAATACGCCACACCACTGGATTAATACACCACACCACTGGATTAATACACCACACCACTGGATTAATACACTGCACCACTGGTTTATTACACCACACCACTGGATTAATACACCACACCACTGGATTAATACACCACACCACTGGATTAATACGCCACACCACTGGATTAATACTAACTGTATTAACACCAAACCACTGGATTATTATCAACTGTATGCACACCCCAACACTGGATTATTACCAACATAGTTGATCATCTATATTGGATCATTATCAATATAGGGGATAAGAACAGAAGAGCTAAAAGCAGTATGATCAGGTTGGTCAGTTGCTGGATAAGAGGCCAGTGTTCCAGTCTTGCCCTTCAGATGTGTTATACTTATGCTTTACCCATAAAAGTGTCAGTCACTGCAAATTAGATGTTACTTTTGGTTTTGAAAAGGAGGTGTGGAATGTTGTTGTGATCACATTGCATGGGATTGCTGGAAAAAGCAGAGATGATTCACAGCGTCTTCAGTGCGACACCACTGGAATCAGATCCATTGGGTTTTTCTGCAGTGAAATCATGGAAAAACATCTGGTCACTAGAGAGCGAACTGAGGAAAACAGGGAACCCAAGCTTTGATGTGTGTGTGTGTGTGTGTGTGTGTGTGTGTGTGTGTGTGTGTCCAAGGCTGTTCTCAAGGAAGTGGTTTTGGAGTTCAAATAGCTGTACATTTGCCTCAAAACGGGCGGTTACCGCCAACACTAACACACTAATGGAAACAAATTGTTAAAGTGGATATCTGCCACAAAAGACACTTTCAGCAAATTACTTTCTGCCAAGAATGACTTGATCTCAGATCAGAGAGAGCTATCTCTCGTGTGTGTGTGTGTGTGTGTGTGTGTGTGTGTGTGTGTGTGTGTGTGTGTGTGTGTGTGTGTGTGTGTGTGTGTGTGTGTGTGTGTGTGTGTGTGTGTGTGTGTGTGTGTGTGTGTGATGCACTTACTGAACCAAAATATTCCTTTTGAATGTTCCCAAATGAGAGCACTCATTTGATCTTTTACATACGCAAAACTTAAATCAAATGGAAATACTCAAACAAATTCCAGGGAGTCCGGCTTAGGAGCAATATTAGCATTCCTTCTCTGTAAAGTTTTCCAAACAGCAACCTTATCCTGCTGTTTGGAATATCCTGTACACTTTGCCCTGTGGATAGTTATTTTGGAGGCTATACAACATTGAAGAGCTAATTGGGTTCTGGGTGGGGGAAATGTAGGTGCGTGGGTCTGCACGTACAGAAGAAGTAGTGCAGACTCACATGGTGAGGTTACTCAGACTACACCATGTGAGTTGACTTACTGTCCTGTCAGACCGGTCTCATCAGGCTCCTCGCTGCTCCACTCAGGCGCTCTGTCACAAGGTCACAGGCAGGCGCTTCCCAGCACATGGGGCAGGGAAGACACTGGAGGGTTGCTGTTGGGAGCAGCCTCCCAGCCCCCTATCCTGGTTAATGTGTTCTGGAGCTAGACACACATAAAGAAATGCCACTGCAGCAACCATAAGACAGTCATAGAAAAAAGAGAAACAAATGATGCATCAAATAAACAGATTATTTTAAAAACATTTAAATATTCAGATTATTAAACATTTGATGCATAAAATATACCGATTTTTATACAAATGATACATCAAATATACAGATTATTGTACAAACAGAACATCAAATATTCCGATTATTATGCAAATTGTACATAAAATGTACAGATTATTATACAAATGATACATAAAATACACAGATTATTGAACAAACAAAACATCAAATATACCGATTATTATGCAAATGATACATCAAATGTACAGATTACTACAGCGTTTACCCGAAAGGAGCAGTTAGCCACCTGCTTGGATGTGGTGCCATGTGAACCCCTCTCTAGCTCCCTAGAAAGGCCCTAGAGAGGGTGTGTGGCACTCATAAATCAAAGTCATTAATCTCCCTCTCCCTCTCTCTCCCCCTCCCCCCCCCCCCCCCCCCCCCCCGCCAGCCGGGGAAGGACAGCCTGTGGCTGCCGGTGCTGGTGGGTCTGCGGGTGGTCTTCGTACCGCTGTTCATGCTGTGTAACGTGCAGCCGCGAAGCTACCTGCCCGTGCTGTTCGGGCACGACGCCTGGTACATCCTCTTCATCGTCCTCTTCTCCTTCTCCAACGGCTACCTGGCCAGCCTCTGCATGTGCTTCGGACCCAAGTAAGGAATCCAAACACCTAAACGGGGGATTTGATTGGTTTACAGAGGAGGAGGGGGGGGGGGGGGGTAGGGTTAGGGCTTTGTCCTGCCCATAGTGGTGCCGTGCCAATGGCTCCTTTCACCATCAGGTAAACTTTCAAACTAAGCACTGAGGAAATGCAGTGGAGCTTCGGTTCTGAATCCACACATTGGTATTCCAGCTCATGGTTTCCTCTGCTGTGTCTCCCCCCCACAGGAAGGTGGCGCAACATGAAGCTGAGACGGCCGGCGCGGTCATGGCCTTCTTCCTGTCCCTGGGTCTGGCCATGGGGGCCGCCCTGTCCTTTGGCTTCCGAGCCATGATCTAATAACCCCCCACCCCCAAGCCCCCCTCGCCTCCTCCCCCACGGTATGGACACCCTACTGTCCCCCCCCTCCCCCCTCCTGTTTGTTGAACGTTCTCACGGAGCCGTCTTCCCCCACTCCCTCCAGCCGAGGGCTGGGGGGAGTGGTTCACACATACTAGACCGACTGAATCACCAAAACCTTTCTCCTATTGCGGTTGCTGAATGTGCCAAACGGTTGTGGAGCGAGCCTAATTTCTCTTGAGCCCCGGGGTGGAAAAGTCACGGAAAAGTGTTGAGTCAGCCCCGTCTGGTGACGTCAGAGAAGAAGAACAGCGGCCCTCTGTGTCCCCGTTGTGACCGAGTGTTTAAAGGGATACTCCAGGGGCAAATGGCAGTAGCATGTAGACAGAAGGAACCTCTCTGATTCTATTCAATGGTACATATTGTCCGACGTAAATATGTGTCTGCTTTTTATATAGACTATAGACATACTTTTTTGTTGATTCTTTCTCATGAATTTCCTGTTTCAAACAGCTAACGGCTTTAGGTTCTGCACAAAGTGAGAATCTAACAGCGGACGTGTTTTGGCACTGGCAGCCGAGTCGGGGCCAGCGATGTGAAATTAGAGCTGTACCAATAAGCAGGTTGATCTCTACCAAATATAAGACGTTACCTGACAACCCACACAGCTAGGTGTGTCTCTACGTACTCGCCCAATACTGCCCTCAGATAACAGACGTGTGTGTGTGTGTACGTGGGTGTGTGTGTGTGTGTGTGAGATAGTTACTGATGGTAGTTGCAGATTGTACAACTAGGGGGCAGCAGCGGTAAGGTCCTCATCCCCTAAAGATACATGCTATTTCCAGTGTCCTACAATTAATGCTGTGACGTTGTTACTGTTATTGGTGACCTCAATATTTCCATGGGGATGGGAAATTCTTTGGAACGTGACCCAGTCACCTCCATAAGGAGACCGGGGCGCTGTGCTCGTATCGGGACTGTATGTGTGTGAAGATCTCTCCTGTCTCACTGCGATTACTTGTTGTGGAGTCATTTGTTAATTTACTTTTTATCCTCCCAGACGTTAGAATGCAATACATTTAGTTTTTATGATACTGTTCGGCCTTCCCATTATTCAGTTCCTGAGTCGGTGGAGACTGCCTTTTGTCTAATGGTAGTCAATGTTTAAAAGGCCTTTGTGTTTTAAGGCCTGTTTTGGTTTTTAGTGTCTTGATACACATGGCAGTGATTGTCAGCATTATTATTATCAGCAAAACATATACATATATGCAGCTGTTATTCATCAGGCAAATGGATATAGTTGTGAAGAACGCAGACTGTTTAGCCTTCACCAGGTGTGTTTCTGCCATCTCTTATCAAGATGTCCTTATGAGTTTGACACATTGTTTTATCTAGTTATTTTTAATTGATCGACAATTTATTTGGGATTTTCAATCAGAATGGAGGAAACCAATAACCTCAACAGTTTATCAGTTTTATATTTTTACATATCTGATTATTTTTTTATAAGCTTTTGTTTTACCTGCAGATATAATGCATTACCAGATGTATTCAATGACGTGGTGCTTGGCACTGTCCTGTTTACAGGACGGTGATGAGGTATAGCAAGGACCATAGCAATGTTACCCAACAAAGAAAATAAATGTTTTTGTAAGACTCACATTTTGCTGCAAGATTGATGATATGCACTAGCATTTCACCTACTACAAAAAAATCAAAGGCAATAAAGATATGTTAATACAGCATACGTTTTCCCATTAGCAACCTCTAGTGGTATACACTTATAGTAATTTCATTTCCAACCAGAATAAAAAGAGAAATTCCCTGGATGGATTAACTCTCTGTCTCCCCCTCCCCTCCCCCCTAACTTGCTACCTATTAGCGGCCATGATTCTTTACTATACTGATACAATTAGGACTGCATGGTCTGTAGAACGTGAGGGGCTTTCTGAACCAGCCCCAGTAAATAGTGCTGGATGGCAGTGCTCCACATCCTGTGACCAACACCAGGGACGTGTGTCACATGCCAAGTATTCCCCTGCAGCATGTGACCCAAATCAACGTCAGAGGGACGCACAAGTTTATACTAATCTTAACATCCAACCTTTCCCATTACTTTCCAAAAGGCCACTTATAATATATGACCTACACTCATGATTAGGTCTATTTATTTTGGTCTTTTGGTCTGGTGATGCCGACTTAATAATACGGCACAAAATACTGAAAGCTTTGTATCTTTAAATCCGAACCAAACAAACTGGGGGTCACGTGTGTGTGTGTGTGTAGACCAGCTACAGTAAAGATTACTATGATGATACCAAGGGGGGGGGGGGGGGGGCCCATGTGGCTACGCCCCTGCTCCAGAGCCATAGGTTCCTGACCCCCGCTGGTTGAGTCCTGTCCCCAGTCCGACACAGAGGATTTATGAAGCTGGTTCTACCGCTCCGGCCTCTGCATTCTACAATGTGTGGCCCATCTGGGAGGAGGAACCAAGAGCATTCTGTTCAACAAATACACTTCGGATCTGCACTTTTTGCATTCTTACTGCAATCTATTTGTATAAATGTTGAACTTAAAATACACAATATTTACTTCCTCCCCAGTGCCTCATGGTTCATTCATTTACTACTATGAATATTTGTACAAAGGTATTACTGGATAATGACCAAAGGTTAATTTGGTCTGGGAACGGATCTGAACTGTCAAAATAGATTATGTTGATGAGAACAGAAATATATGTAATTTATATGTGGCTAAACTTGGTGCCCACCATTCAACCTCAACACATCCTTGCGCAAAGTCATCCAAAACAGTTAAACTTTTTTGGGAAGACCTTTTAAGTGGGTCACATTTAATGCTTCAAATGGGATTACCCTTCAGGGTTCATAGGTCAGTGTCTCAGTTAAGGCTGACATACCTCAAACTCACATGTAAGTCTACAGGCTGGGACCGTCATAAGAATGAAGATAAAGTACGATAAAATACAAAATGTCCAGTCCTTCCCTAACATTCATGTGTGGATTCCAGCAACACTGACCATCCAGATGGAATCAATAAATGTTGTATCTTTTTATGGTCAAATCATTAGATTAGTGTAGACGTTTACTTTTATCACATAACTGTAAATAAAAATAAGCAAAAACAACAAATTATATCAGTTTATTCAATCAGATCAGTTTCTCTATAAATTAGGTGGCAGTTGTTCAAAAAGCGGCTGATTTAAAAACTAAACCTTAATAGGCCTACTGCCGACCGAGTTTGTGTTATCAAATTACAGATCCACTAACCTTGCCTCAAGCAACATAATTTGCTAATTCTAACTTCCATAACGTTAACCAGCATGCGTGCAGAGAGCTGCAGGCCTATATAATCGTTGCAGACATGGGTTCAAGCCCCGCCCACGATGCTCTCCTAAAAAATCGAATGACTTTTGGATGTAATGTGATTTGAATGGATGAAAGGGTTAAATTCCCACAGAATGCCTTCTCCATCCAAAATATTATTTAAGAAACCTAACAATTTAGGTTTCATGAATATTATCTTTAAGATATAATTGAGACAGTATGATAAATCATAATAATTGCAGGTTGGCTTCTTTGGCTTGATCTGCCAGGCCACAAATATAATTGGGGAGAAGATATCATTTTTGACCACTGGTTGATCGTGGTCAAAAAATTTCATAATTTAACTCATATTCATCCAATCCTCCCCACTTCTGCAATCACTTAGCAACTCTTCCCTCCTCCCTCGAATCATTTTAGGCTTGTTTGTTGAATTTTCTTAAGGTAGAAACCTTGAATAGTTTACAGCGTAATACAAGACGAAGAATAACCCTCCTTTCTCTGAACCCTATCTTTCCAGTCATTGCAATGATTGTAGGATTTTTTTGCCACGTCAAAAATGTGGTGCGTCATATTTTCTTATTTCTGTTGCACAAATGTCAGAACAGGGTCTCATCTGTTGAATTTGCCAGAACGTGTGAATGTTAACATGGCGAAAAATGAATCGATGAGGCGATGCCAAAAAAAGAAGTAGAGGTGAGTTAGTTTCATCGTCTTACAAAAAAGAGAAAAAACGTTTGCATAATAAAAAAAAGATTTCAGCATTGTTCCACAGAACTCTTAGTATAATGGCTCCCTCTAGTGTCCATCATTATGTACTGACTGTACAAAATAAATTCGTCAAAGGAAATCAGTATATATAAATCTAAATATATTCATATTCATAAAAGTGCATTTAACTTGGGATATAAAAGTCTGTAATTCAAACCTAAATCAGCTCGAATTGCAAATCTGCATTTAGGGTGCATAAGCTAATGAATGTGCATAACCAGTTATTATTGAAAGGTGTTTCCCAATCCTATAAACGAATCCTGGTTTATTAGCCTTCAAACTTGATAATGTATATATTTCCCATTGATGACAAAATTCTATCTTATTTTGTATATTTTACTACTTGCAATACAGGCTGAAATCATGCACATAACTATATGACACACACGTTCAAGATCAAGTTTGTTAATAGAGTAAAAAAACAAACAGGTTAATACCAATGTGCTGTACAGATTATGAGTACAGGTGCATACACAGACAATACACCTGCAGTCATATTTAGGGATGCAATAAAAACAGGAAATAAAGTGCAAACACAAATCCTATAAACATGTGGCAAGAGCCGTAGGCAAATGGAAATACTGTTTTTAGTCTAGTTAAAGTTTAATAATATAAATGTAATATAAGTGACCTAATATTAATTAAGGTCACTGCCAAGCACACATTAGCTTACGTTTTTGAATGGCAACAGTTGCTGGTGGATAGCAGAGAAATCACTAAATACACACACACGGCACAAACACACGCGCATATAGGGCCCACACGCACACACACACACACACCCACACACACACACACACACCACACACACACACACACACACACACACACACACACACACACACATATAGGGCAAACACACACACACACACACACACATATAGGGCAAACACACACACGCATACACACACACATATAGGGCAAATATAGGCCACACACACACACACACACACACACACACACACACACACACACACACACACACACACACACACACACAAACGCACACAAACGCACACTCATTCCTGATGCCCTGACTAACTGTGTTGTCTGGTGACTCACTCTAAATTTAGTGCAGGCTTTCGCTCTCATCTTTCTACAGACTAAGAATAGGGGTATAGCGTCATGCAAGTGCTGTTCCCCAGACGTCAGCTACTCCTCCGCTCCGGCAACACTCTGACCCGCCGCCTACAACCCTCTCTGACCTCAATCCCCCCCGTTCTGCTGGTTTACAAAGGACGAATACTGTAATGCAACTCCACAAACGCACATGTGAGAAGGGAGGGAGATTGGACATGATGCTTATTTTGGTTTAGGTTGTTTATTCAAATTGCAGGCCGTGACTTATAAGTGGGTCACAGCAGGGGACAAAGTTGATCATGGGATCATGACCATAAAAAACGTATTTAATATTATATGCTCAGCTTCTCTGTTTCCTCTGTTATTCCAGTAATATGTTTGATAAATGAGAAAGGGAAACCAGTACTGATATGAAATTCACGTAAAGAAACAAATATGTGGTAAATCCTGGGCACAAAAAAGGGGTTGCATGAAGATGTTTGGCAACCCCTGGTTTAGTCAAACAAAATGTATTTACGTTCCCTCGTCGACCACTAGGGCACGCTAGTTCCCAATCGAGCAGAAGGAAAGAGGACACCGTGGAAAATAAATGGCCATGAATATAACTTGGAATAGTAAAATACATAAATTAAATAGCTACGTTTAAAGCCTCTGGTTTTTCTTAGGAGTATTTAAGATCTTGCATTGGATTTATCCTTATTATAGGCTTTAATGTCACTTTCAAACATCACCGACGGCAAATCACTGAAAACATGCTTTCAAAGAAAAAAAAAATGTTGCTCAACATCACAATCACTGTACCATTCATTAATTAATGACCACTTTTTTTTTTTTACTTGTAGCTCAAACAGAATACGCAGACAATATCAATCCTTATTATAATGAAATAATATTAATAATGATAATTGTTTTTTTAGAGCATTTTCATAAACTCTGAGAAAAAACACCCAGAGAAAAAAAGGACAAAATAGAGACCGTCAGAATAAGAATAGGAAAGTTTAACAGAAGAAAAAAGTTGATGGAGGACCGGTCCACTGTCCTCCGTCACTGAGATCCGGTGTTTATCCAACCAGACCTCATCAAGGTCCTCGACAGAGTTCTAAATGTCACATCTAATCATAGGACGAAGAGTCCCTGGATGAGCAGAGTAGTCCCCCTTAATGTCGAGGGAGGGAGGGTGTTGATCCAGTGCCCTACATTCAGCCAATCAATGAACTTCATGCAGGGTGCAGTAAAGCCTGATTGGCCTATGTGTGAAGTTTTTCAGGGCCATCTCTGAATCTCTCCTGCTAAACAGCCCGACAAACAGACAGACAGACAGACAGACAGACAGACACACACAGTGGCGGATTTAGCTAATTGTGGGCCCAAGGCGAAGATATGTATGGGTTCCATACAAAAAATTTTTAGCGACTGAATGGTGGATAGGCAAGTTAAGATAATCTACTAATTAGAGTTAACTCAGAGTACTCAGAGTAAAGGTAAGCATTTTTGTACTGCTGCGTTATTCTCTAATAGACAGGGTTATTTTCTTCCTTGATTTCTCGTCAATGAGTCATCTTGTTGGGTTGGATTCTTCTTGTCTTACTTCCTCCTTATCTTGTTACACCCTTTACACGCAGGTATTTAGATTAAAGGTCCAATGGCTTGCTTCTTTATGGATGCTTAAATATAGGTGTTAGTGGGACCATAATACAGTATTTGAGGATGTTCAAGAAATTCAGCCTTGGTGCAGAATTACAGCCACTACGAGCCAGTCCTACAATGAGCTTTCCACAAACATGCCGTTTTTTAGAGGCGGGTCAAGGTGGAGGGTGTGGGCAACAATCCCTTTCTCCTCCATGACGCAGTTCATGTACTTCAGGGAGTCAAAGCCAAAGTTCCTTTCCCCAATTCCTTCTCAACCATGGCAGATCAAGGTGGAGGGTGTGGCCCTCAGCAGCTTGCGGCCACGGTACCATGCACTAGTGTTTACCGTGGATTTATCGCAATGGCTCGGATTAATAATATCATCCGGAGTCGCACACAGCTTTTGGCCGTGTTCTGTAAATATTTTAGAACACTCTCTCGCGGGTGCTCTAGCGGGAGTCCTGGAGCTCTAGATCTAAAAAATATCATATCATCCATAGATATCTATATCATATAATACATATTATCACGGCCAAAAGCTGTGTGCGCCTCCAGACGATATTATGAATCACAAACGACTGTCTCGGGTTCTCCGACGTCTCTGGTTCTTCCACTTCCACATCAATCTAAAGTAGACTGCAATTGTTGTCCGCGATTGTCTCCCACCGGAGCCCCGCTGCCCGCTACCGAGTCACCAGGTGCCTCGGAAGCCGGCAGCGGGCAGCGCCGAGGCACCTCCGCTGCGGCCGCGCCATGGTGGTGCCTCGCGGAGGTGATGCCTCATGGCGGTGGTGCTTCATGGCGGTGGTGCCTCATGGCGGTGGTGCCTCGCGGAGGTGATGCCTCATGGCGGTGGTGCTTCATGGCGGTGGTGCCTCATGGCGGCGTGGTGCTTCATGGCGGTGGTGCCTCACGGCGGTGGTGCCTCATGGCGGTGGTGCCTCATGGCGGTGGTGCCTCACGGCGGTGGTGCCTCATGGCGGTGGTGCCTCATGGCGGTGGTGCCTCATGGCGGTGGTGCCTCACGGCGGTGGTGCCTCATGGCGGTGGTGCCTCACGGCGGTGGTGCCTCACGGCGGTGGTGCCTCATGGCGGTGGTGCCTCATGGCGGTGGTGCCTCATGGCGGTGGTGCCTCATGGCGGTGGTGCCTCACGGCGGTGGTGCCTCATGGCGGTGTTGCCTCACGGCGGTGGTGCCTCATGGCGGTGGTGCCTTGCAGCAGCGGGCAGCGGTCAGCGCCGAAGCACCACCAACCCGCGGCGGTGGTGCCTCGCGGCGGTGGTGCCTCGGTACCTGACCGCTATTGTTTCCCGCCGGATCCCCCCTGCCGAAGCACCACCGCCTCGGAAGCGGGCAGCGGGCAGCGCCGAGGCACCATCGCCTCGCGGCAGGGGTTGCCTCGCAGTGGGGGTGCCTCACGGCAGCTATTCAGAAAGGAGCCAAGGCAAGGTGGCACACACAGACATGCACACATAACACACACACACACACACATACACACACACAAACACACACACACACACACACACACACACACACACACACACACACACACACACACACACACACACACACACACACACACACATACACACAAATTATATAAGCAATGTCAGAGACCGTTTTTAATTTTAAAGCCTACAAATATGCAACGACTCATGTGATGGGATTTAAAAATAATGATTTTGTTGCAGCTGTTGATGGATTGATAGCATTAAAGGTTATAAACACTGTTTTTTTACTTCCTCATCTTGCTGCACCCTTTACAGGCAGGTATTCACAGTGGCGGATTTAGCAAATTGGGGGCCAAAGCTAAAGATATGTATGGGTTCCACCGATCTATAAAAGAGGACAGAGAAAAAAAAATTACTGACAGAATGGTGGATACTAGGCAGGTAAAGCTAATCTACGCGGAAGTAAAGGTTGGAGATGAGAAAAAAAACCTTCCCCTTTAAACCCTGCGTACACTTCTTCAATCCAAAATGAAGATGGAAAGCCGAGAACACACAAAGTGTAGCACTACACCAGCTAATAGTCACGATGGAACCCAAAAGAGGTAAGGTTTCAGATAACACCTTTTTTTGCCAAAGTGCCAGGAAAACAAGCATTGTTTATTGTTATTTTTTAAAGATCAATCAATATCAAATAAAGATAAGACAATAGACAATATTTATAGAGCATCAAGCCATTAAGCACAGATAATATAACAGTATATTAGTCAGTCATTTGTATTAGGTTAAACAAGGATTTGATAACGTTTTTAATTTAATGACCACCCACAATTAGTCTGGCCCAACCACAACTGGAATCCTGGCGCCGTGTCTGACGTGGCTACCAGGAGACAGTAGATGCTCAAGGTGAGCTGTGACTATTTTGACTCTAGCAAACGCACACTACACGTTTTATTTTTGTAAATAGTTCATATCTTTTCATGAATAAAACTTCAAATTCATGTTGGTTGTTGTGATTTGTTTACTGATCCAAGTGCTGTTATACTAAAGTAGGCCTACTGTGTAAGATAAACACTTATTGCAACTGGGGAGAAAAGGTTGAGTACAAATACTTGATATGCTG
Organism: Gadus macrocephalus; assembly: GCF_031168955.1. Classification (NCBI taxonomy): domain Eukaryota; kingdom Metazoa; phylum Chordata; class Actinopteri; order Gadiformes; family Gadidae; genus Gadus; species Gadus macrocephalus. Next base: position 15,949,465 of record NC_082396.1, on the reverse strand, counting down.
AGCTACTGTAATTAGCTAATGTTTTTATCCTGTACAGTAATATACAAATGAAGCGTTTGAACAAAAACGAGAGTAGAAGTCTAAACAAGTCAACGTATCACGGATATGTTTGCTCGCGCTAGTATAATGGGTCCTTCCCTCCAAACGGAAACAGGCGGGCGGCGCAGCGAGTGCAATGCCCTGTGGTAGATGGAGGATTTCTTACTTTTGAGCCAGAGACACTTTCCGCCTTTTCTCAGGCTAGGCTTTTTTTTTTGCACATTTATAATACATAGAATTATTTACTTTTTATAACCTTCATATCTCCACCGGTGAAGTATCCATTCAAGATTGACATTTCATCATTCTACAAAAAATAAAGGATTTGTAAGTGAATTGACATTACAGTTGAGATTGAACATTTCAAACATTCTACAAAAACCTATGAGAGAGAGAGAGAGAGAGAGAGAGAGAGAGAGAGAGAGAGAGAGAGAGAGAGAGAGAGAGAGAGAGAGAGAGAGAGAGAGAGAGAGAGAGAGAGAGAGAGAGAGAGAGAGAGAGAGAGAGAGAGAGAGAGAGAGAGAGAGAGAGAGAGAGAGAGAGAGAGAGAGAGAGAGAGAGAGAGAGAGAGAGAGAGAGAGAGAGAGAGAGAGAGAGAGAGAGAGAGAGAGAGAGAGAGAGAGAGAGAGAGAGAGAGAGAGAGAGAGAGTATAGGAGAGAGTATAGGAGAGAGAAAAGATAGATTGTTCTCCATATCACACGCTTCTAACAATACTTCCTATTGAAGTCTTCTCACAGGTCTTCACCTAGCGCCACTTCACAGCTAGCTGCTGCTGTAGCGGCATGTTCAACGCTTTGGACGTTGTTATTCCTGTCTGTATCCCCAACAGTAGCCGTTAAAAAGTGTGTCATCTTTGGAAGCGTTGCCAAATACCTACCGGTGTCTTTTCACTTTTTTATTTTATTTGAGCTGCTTTGGTAACTTTATTTCCTAACCCTTAATTTTATTTTAGCGTTTAGACTTATCTTGATTCGTCTCTGTTTGTGCACTTAAAAAGAAGTGTGGTTGGGGTCCCTCCCACTATGGGGACCCCATGCAGCCGCCTACCTATGCCTCTAGGTTAAAACCGCCACTGCACACTCACACGCACAAACACAACACATTTTTGTTTGCTCCTGCTGAACCCCAATAAGTGTGTTTGTGTTTGTCTGTATGTGCATGTGAGTGCGCGCTTAGGCCAAGGAAGAGGGCACAATAGAATAAAAGGAACCCTAACACTATTATTAGTAATATTATGTGTGCTTATGCATGATTTTTTTATTTTGAATTAATTTACTCACAATTTGATGACAAGAACTTCCGGCATATTTATAATCACTCACAGTGAGATCTGGGTGAGTAATAAACAGTGAAAAAACCTGAGAAAAAGAAAACCCTTATGCATGGATAATGTGTAAAATAATGTATCCATAAAATAACAAACACATATTTAACGAACAATTTTCACAAGTATATAATTGCAATAAATAAATGGGCGTCATTCATATTATGAGACTGACTACGATGACTCCATAAAAAACTATGATTTTTATTATGCATTTTGGCGAATAAGTGATATTTATTTAATACAGTACATGATTCAGATGCTTCTATTTTAATATTATTTTCCAAAAAAAAGAGAGCAGTCCTCTTTACTTCTGCGAGAGCAAACTGCTTGACTTGAAGCTGTCCCAGATTCTGGTTGGCAGGAGCTCGACGAGCAGGCTACAGAAAGACGCTCCTGACGTCAGCCACGTTCAAATTCAGTACATACAAGATCCAAGATGGCGGAGGTGAGCGGGCTGAGGAATCGGAACCCCTTTGAATCAAACTGTCAACCCCGAACATTTGACAAAGGTAATCCACCATAAAAACTGAAACGAATTTCGGGCAAGCGGACGCAGGACCCGGTTGGACAGTAGTTAACTTGCATTGTTTGTGATTGAGTGTTTGCAGTTGAATGCCAGAGACGAACTGCTGTGTGCGGTAACTCGTCACGTAACGTTAAGTTGGACCACCGTATGGCCCGATAAGTAGCTCGCGGTGCGGCTCTGGGTGTCTCGTGAGGGTCGGGGTAGCAGGTGACAGGACTCGCGCCTCGACATGGCCGTGACTCTGAGCCGAGCGGTGTCTTTATCCAGTGTAAGGCGGCCGGAACGCTTACTTTCTAATAAACTTTAGGAGTCGGTTGGCCTCTTTCCCCATGGCCAGGGTTGTGTTTTTCGCACTGTGCAGAAAACACCGGCTCCTCGCTTCACTAATGACTCGTTTATTTTTAAATACGCTATTATTAGTCCGACATACTTATCCACCTGAAGCTAATTTACAAGCTAATGTGGTCGTCGGGTTCCAGTTGAACTAGTCCCTGGGTGTTTCACTATTTCAACAACCGTTTCGGGGTCAACTGAAGCTTGGTGTCATTATACATTGCTGTGATTAGATTACAGTATACAATGTAGTACTAGGTGAAAGCTCAATTACAAGTTAAGATGGTAGCTAACGATGCTAACAGTCCCTCGGTTCAGTCAGGTAACGTTACGAGTTGTGTCTATTGGAGCCCTGGTTTACAACAACAATGCACATAAACTGGTAATCCTAGAGCTCAATGGAGGGGAAAACCATTAGCATGTGTCGACATATAGCGCCGCTGAACTGTCATATTGATTAATGCTTTAAGTGGTGTCAGGAAAACCAGAATTGAAAGTTGTGGTGGCTTTTATGAAGTAAGTACACACACACAGGTATACACTACCAACGTCCTAGAGATAGGATTAGGAAGGCTCTTGAGTCTTTTCACAACCCCTGCTGTTATGATACTGTTAAGTAAAAGTCACAATAATCCGCACTCTGTCTTCGGTACAAAGAGTCAGAGCTCTGCCTGTTTATTTGTCTGAGTTGTGTCATGCGTTGTGTAAATTAGATGCAGGCCTTAGTTGACCTATGGCCACATCACTTTGTGTGAACGCTAACCAACCAACTAAATGCGTTTCATCTTATACAACAAATAGGGCCCCTTATATTTAGCAGTAAAGCGAAAATACGCTACCGAGAACCGAGGGAGACTTATTTTCATCAGCGCAATTGGTGTGAAGTTACAGCTGCCGGATAAGTTTTCATTTAACTTGTTGTTGGAGCATCTTTAATGGTTTCGAAAAACTGGGTTTCCTTCTAGAAAAGCCTCTACTTTGAAAAGAAAATGATGGATTGAAATGAAATGATGAAACTTCTCTTACATAAACAAGGGTTACCAAACATACAATAAGGACATTTATTGAAAGCAAACAACACGGAAAATTGCACACACAAGACTTGGTCCACCTCCACAAAAAGAGCATTGTATAACTTATAGGCTTTGCTTCCTAGAAGCCAAGCAATGCTGTGGACAAATTGTAGGCATACTCATTGGGATTTGGTCCATTCTTTTACAGTTTTGGATTATTTCATGCATAATAATTGGAATCAAAGAGTATAAACCAAATACATAAACGTTTCTGATTTAACACCATACTTGTGACGTTTGACATTCTTTCAATATATAAAGATGTATGACTATAGTTGACTATTATTTGGGATGGATTAGTTTAGTCGACAAAGGAAATTCTTATCCTTTTGACTTTGGCACCTTAAAAGAAAAGTGAGGGAATCGATTACTGCTACTCTTATTTTAGCCCGTGGTTGGGGAACTGACCCAGATTTCGATCTAGTGCAGTATTGGGTGTAGTTTATGTTATACTGGTAGTAGGTTGACTGGCCCTGGCCTCGAAGCAAGGATGTAGCTAGCTACTCCAACTAGTGTTTACCACAGTAACATAAGCCCCTTTAACCAGAAGTGGAGTGGTGCAATACTGGAAGGGTAATTGTGGATGACCTGGTGTACACCTGCTAATTCACACAATGCAACCTGTTCAATGTTAACTAAACGTCCCGTTATCACCTTTTCTGGGTTTATGTGCTTATATGTATTTTTGAATTGCAATGTATGTCGGTCTGCTCATCAACATCTCGGGGGTTGGAAAGACAAGAAATGAGAACTCTAATTTTAACCTTGTCCTATATTCAACATGTGGAGAAATGGCCTTTCACCTTCTCAATCAAGAGGTAAACTAGTCAGGATTATCTTCTGTGCTAAAAATAGCCATCTTGATACATCTTGGTGTGTAACATACAGGCTGTGTCCTTTGATTATTTGGTCCTTCTTTGATTCTTGTTTTGTAACTTACATGCTGTGTCTTGATTATTTGGTCTTTGATTCAAAATATTTTTTTAAATATTGCATTAGTGGTAAGAGGTCTCCAGTCCAAGTATCGTTGTTGACGATGTATGTGCCTAGATCCGAAACCCTAATGTCGACAAATAATGGCCCGTCTGGCCCCAAATGCACAGTGCTGCGATGCACAAATGCTGCTATCCCAGCAGAGCAGTGGCTTTTGAGTGGCTGCCTGGCTTCTCCACTTCCTCATGCTGAGGGGTTCGAGCTACCCCTGACCTCGATACAAACACTTTTCTCTCGTCGACAGAGGAGGTGATGGCCTAATTTGTAAGCATGTTAGTGTAACCGCCTGTTAGTTGGATAGCCCTGCACATATAAAATAATTGCATAGGTCGTAGGGGGACAGCACTAGGCTTAACGTGCATGGTAGGTTGGTTATGCATTACATCAGTCTTAAATCCCCCTCATAAAGACCGTATGTGCAGACGGAGCCATGAAAAAAAAAATGCTTCATGGGATGTGTTGACATTGCTTGATGCTGAGGGCTGTTACTTACCAGCCCCTCTACTGTTACGTAGTGACTTTATCAACAAGTGTTGGTACACGCAGTGCCTCACTAACTGCAAGCCTCACATGTTGTTCTTTCTCCATGGCTTAGCAGCATTGATTAGGACCATGCTGAGCCATTTCTCCAAGTCTCTTCTGTGACCGGTGCTGTTCATTTGTCTTGCTGACTCTCTGAATTCTCAGATGATGAGCCAAGGAGTGTTTTATATTTCTCATTAACCCCATGTTTTCGCTCAAATTTGAGAGTGCAAGAAAGGAGGGCGGATGTTACTGATGGTATTATGTTGATATCACTTTGAAATAAAGCGATTTATTAAACTCGTTCAAATAGCTGGCGTTGCAGTACCACGTGTTGTGCTGGAGTAGACATTCCTGAAGATTTGCAGGAGTAGCCTATGCCATAAGTAGCTTGATGGGACTCGTTCAAGACAGGTGTTTCTTTGTCATACACAGACCTAGTTTTGTAACGATTTAGGCTGTTTATAGAATGTAGGAGGGTTTTTTAATGAGTGGACCTCAAAGATAAATACTCCTGCAGTCAACCCCTATATTAGATAATCTGAGCTCTAATATGACTAAAGGTTGTTGAGTGGTTCATGTTCTGTAAAGCCAGAGGATTAGATGTTTTTAGGGTCCTTTTTGTTCAAATTCTAGCATCAGAAATTATTGCATTTAATTTATTAAACCATTTCAACATTCCATATATTTATGGTAAAAACTTTCAATTTGCCTAAACGAATAGATCATAGAAATTATCTAATTATTGCCGTTCTTTTTTTATTAACTAAGGATGGGCAACAATCGTCGAATAGTCTGAGTCACGTAGAAAATCGAATAATGAATGTGACTCGTTATTTATTACACGGCTCTTCTCAATGCTGTTGAATGCTCCGTTCACTTGCATGGGCCTTCGGAACTTCCGGTGGTGAATAATCTTTTGATAATTCACCATTGCTAAGCATATAATGACCGCTGTCAAGGAAAGTGGATATTGTTTTTCTGTCGTACCACTCTGCAAGTAATCGGGTAATTTATCAACCCCAGCGTCCTCGGTTGCTAAGCGACTTCAGCGTCTTTGGCGTACTATTTCTCTGCTGATCAACACTACGAATGCTGGTAACGAATAAATTGTAAAAAGACACAACGTCTGAAGCAATGGCCATAGTTTCCATATGCTCAAGCCGTGTCTAGTTCACCGTCATGCAGGCTGTGTTCAGTAAAATAAATAGCGTTTCGGCGCATGTAGGCCTATTTGCCTAAGCCCACGTTGAAATAATTTTGATGTTTTTGAGGAAATAAACAGATTGATTCCATACAAATCATAAATGCCTCTCCCTGTGTCATTGTGTGTGCGTGTATCTCAGGTGCGTGTGTGCGTGCATGGGGGGGTTCTTGATTGACCGATTTTCGAATATTATTCGAATACTTCTCAGCGAATATCGAACATTGTGATTGTGCGATTGTATAAATCTGTATAATAACAAAATAATCAATTGTGTAACCATACTTGCAATATGAACAATTATTTTTCTCTTTAAAAGAAAATGTGGTTGTTAAAAGCTATCAAAGGCCTTTATGGGGCATTTATCTGGCTTCAACCACACACATTCTGATTTGTTTACATGAGATACTGTGATAAGGATGGTAGATAAAGAATAGACAGCTAACTATATGCAAAGGTAGTTGTTTTTTTCCTTTTGCTTATCTTTCTGATGCACTTCAGTCATACTTTTTTAGTAACGCGGTTGTCTATGAGCGTCATAATGACCAGCGCTGTGCAGGAAAACGTACCGTTATACTGAGAAGCTTAACAATCACTTGGACATCAAAATAAATCGCTGCTCAAACAGAGCTCCACACATCAACACGCAAAGCATTATACTATAGTTGCCTAGGAAGCCTCTCTCATTGACGAAATCATCCAAATCACCTGCTTTCCAGAAAAAGCGTGACGTATCCGCACATCACACGCACTGTGGCTTCATACTATAAGAGCCTGAGAAGCTTATCCCTCTCTCTGACGCCAGAGTCAACCGCTGCCCAGACATAGCGCTAGACACACCCCGCCTCCAATGTCGCTTGTTGAGTATATTAACAGGCACTTCATCGTTACGAGAAGACTCTTACTTGCATTAGCAGAGTTGAAAGTAAATGTGTTTTGGGGAGACTGGCCAAAACAGGATTTTACTCCTGTTTTCGCTTAGTGAAGGTCCCCTGTTTTGATAGGTCATTTTCACTAACGGTGATCAAATGGAATAGATAACCATGAGGTGTGTGCAGCACCAAGGTATGCAGATGCCTGCTCAAGCCACAAAGTGCCTGCAAAAACGATTGACCATACATTTTGGTCTTTCTAGTTTGTTTAGAGAAAAACTGAAAAGAATCAAGGTTTCAATCACATTGTTAGGGATGTCCCGATACCACTTTTTCACTTCTGATACCGATGCCCCATCTTTTGTTAGCTGCCGATTCCAATCAGTCGATACTTTGTTTTACTGTTGAACAAATAATAATAATATAATATAAAGCCCTTTGCTCATGATTGCCAATAAGCCAAAAAACAATAAAACATCTTACTAAAGAAAAGTTGAATGGCTTAAATCTAATGAAAAGATTTGAACAGAGTTCAAAAGTAAACATGCAAAAATGATTGGAAACAAGAGTTAAACAAATGACTAAATGGTTAAAGTTTGAATACATTTGAGATAATGTATAGAATAGCTGAGCTGTTACAGCTGATGGTTGAATCAAGTGTGTGCGCTTGTGCTTGGGTGTGTGTCATCACTGGTAGTAACCAGGAAGTGTTATCGACGTTATTCTTTCACATCTTGGTAATCGAGAAAAGCTCACAAAATTATATGGCTTGTACTGTTCATATGGCATATCGTTTGTGTCCAATCCAGCGTAATGGGCCAATATCGGACAGATTCCGTGGATCAGATCGGGACATCCCTTTAAATTGTCCATTAGTTTGAAAGAATCAAGGTTTTATTTTAGACCAAATCGTCCCTATGCTTTCTATTTACTTGAAATCTCCTGGTCAAAATAATACTGCTTTCTCATTGACTGGGCATTATTAGGACCACAATTTTTTTATATTTGTTTGTTGGCATTATAAGTAATGCACATTTTAAAGTGTTTGAAAAAGAGGAGCGCTCCACTTTCCTAGAAGGACATAGAAGGCGTTGGAGACGAGGCGTGACCTAAAGGGGCCTCCGGGACCGGACACGCCAGGCTGCTGTTTCTTTTTATCTCGCCCTTTGTGCTTTTCAGTGCAGTTCTATTTTTGAGCATGACGAGCATCCAAATGTAGCTTTGCACAGAGCTCCCTGGAAGACTTATCAAACCAAAATATGACCTACATATCTCCTGTACACAGTTTAATATGGCTTTTTACACATTTCTTTCATTTTCCATGTCTATTAAGGTGTTACTGAGGTAGGGGTTGTCCCGACTTCCCATCATAAACCCAGGCCACCCATGGCCCTACCTGAAGACCTGGAGGTGGAGGAGGGTGGATTGACGCTGCAGTCCCAAAAACTGACCTCGAAATCGGGTACAGATGGAGCCACAACCCCCTCCCCTGATGAAGGTTTTCAGGAAGAGGAGAAGGTAAAGTGCAACCATGTTCGCTGCGGTCTACAAAATAATTTCACATCGAGAACATAGGACAGTAAACCTCTCATCTTCTCCAGAAGGTTGCAGCGAAGGAAGCGGCCAGGCCCATCCAGATCGTCCTGGCCAATGAAGAGGAGCACAGCTTTGAGCTGGACGAGGCGGCTCTGGAGAACATCCTGCTGCAGGACCACGTGAAGGACCTCAACGTGGTGGTGGTGTCGGTGGCTGGGGCCTTCCGCAAGGGCAAGTCCTTCCTGTTGGACTTCATGCTGCGCTACATGCACAACCAGGTAACTAAATGTACAGGTTGCACTCTGATGAATTTGCAAGGGCATCACAATACGATATTACGAGATTGCGGTCAATTCGATATGTATTGTGATCTGTTAATATATTTTTTTTTTCTCATTCGTGTGGTTTAACGTATCATTTTGGGTTATAGGGCCAGCGGTGTCTGCCATTGTTTTTATTTAATGACTGAGACGGAACGGAAAGTATTTGAGACTATTGGAGAATACACTATAAAGCTCTGTGTAGGGCGGTTTCATTATTACTTCCACTAATAAAAAAAAAGTCAACCTGACAAAGCATTACGAGCGGTAAATAATCTCCATACTCGTGTGAAATCATTGATTCTCTCATTGATTCTCGTCCAGAGTAAAAAAGGTTTTTACTCTGAGGAGTTTGCACGTCTGGTATATACTTGTGCAATACTGTAATATATTATTGCGCTCTGAGGCGTTGAGAAATGTGGTCTGTCTGCTCTGACTTGCCAGTACGAATAACCATTGTGTGAACACTATTTAGCATACCTCAGTATTCTATTTGCATTCATTGGTCTGAGCAAATGTGAGGGGTCTACCACAAACAAAAAAGTTTGTAAGAAAAAAAATATATATATATTGGAAAGACAACGCGACACACAATCAGGGTCAGCAGCTGTGTGCCATGTTCTCCAACACTCGGCGCGTTGGACACCCAGGCCCCCGGAGCTCCAAGCAGCAGCTGGACACGAAAGCGGGAGAGCTCACCTTACATCACATGTGCACAGCCAGGAAAACAGTTCATGGAAGACCCGTGTCCCCCAGCTGTTGCCAAGCATGTTTATGCGCAGTTGGAACTTGACCACCTCTAAACTGAAGGAGCATTCTTCAGCATCATTTTTCCACGTGTATTTGCTCTTCAGCAGTGACTTTCTAGTTATCGTATGTCAGTAAAATGCATGCTAACTTCATACTTTGTTATGAATAATATATTTGAAAGGACTTCCCAGAAGCCGATCTCGGAAGCTTATCTGTAGAGCTAGGGTGGCAGTTTGGTTTCCGTCGCTGGAAGTCTTTTGTAACGCATACTTTGACTTGCAAATCTATCCAATGGCTTGGAGTGTTATTCAAACAGGTTAATATTGCGGTTACTGACTCGCATGAGCAACCACTATGTATGTTCTGCTGCGTACACATACGAAAGCCTACGACAAGTAGGAGTTGGTTTTTCTAGGTTCGTAGCTGTAGGTTTGTGAATGGTATTCAGAAGTCATGTCCATACTTGTAACTCGCTCTCACCCGTGTTTTATTTGACCAATGCGTGGCTCCAGCCTCCCCCTATTCATCCTTGAATCACCTGCCCATCTCCTCACCCTTGTTCTGCCTTGTCTCCCTCCTGCAGGGCGAGTCTTGGATGGGGGGTGAGGATGAGCCTCTGTCAGGCTTCTCCTGGAGGGGAGGCTGTGAGAGAGAGACTACAGGCATCCAGGCCTGGAGCGAGGTGTTCGTGGTTGAGCGGTCAGACGGCAGTAAGGTGAGCTGGGAGACTCCTCCTTACACATCGATATGCTACGAGCTGGGGGACTCCTCCATACACATCGATATGCTACGAGCTGGGGGACTCCTCCTTACACATCGCTATGCTAAGAGCTGGGGAACTCCTCCTTACACATCGCTATGCTACGAGCTGGGGGACTCCTCCTTACACATCAATATGCTACGAGCTGGGGGACTCCTCCTTACACATCAATATGCTACGTCCACGATTGGAATTTGGACATGAACTCTATTCTCTCGCACACATGCACTGGTGTACAAACACCCCGGTCACATGGGTGCACACACTGCGTGTGTCAAAGGTGCGTTGCGTTTTGCGGGTCTGGCGGATTAATGTTTACCTGTCTTTTGTCCGTGTTTGCTGTTCTCCTTTACCAGGTTGCAGTACTGCTCGTAGACACACAGGGGGCGTTTGACAGCCAATCCACCATCAAAGACTGCGCAACTGTGTTTGCCCTGAGCACCATGACCAGTTCTGTACAGGTACAACAATAATCATTCAGTAAATGTACCAGGGTGGGAAGATATTGCACGTCCACTATTGGCATGCCATGTATGCATATTTTATACTGGGCAGGCGAAGCATGCAACGTGAGTCTGCTTTGCATTCGATAAAAACATGGCCGAAGGCGGTGTCGGCGCTCCACAGATTTTTCAGCATTTGGAAAGGCCGTCTTACCTGTAATGTGCAGCTACATCAACAACACATAATGCCATATATAATGTTTTATTCATCCTGAAGTGTCCAGGCAAAGCCCCTGCAATCTCAAAGCAGTTTTTAGGCATTTAAACACATCAGAAAGTCATGCGAAACGTCCCTAGAAAGATTTGACTTAAATCTATCAAAGACAGTGCTACACAAAAAGACAATTCCAACCCCAAAATAAATCAACATGTAACAAATGAGTTGTGTATTTCCTAACTGCACAGCAAGGGTTAACTTTCTCACGTGATTTTATCTACACAAATTATATCAAAAGCTGACTCTCCTTATTCCAACCATATCGCTCTGTGACTAAACCTTGCAGAACTAGAACAAAAAACAATGAAAAACAAACAACCAAAAATTTGTTTCTGTTTTTGATCGCTTTAAAACCACCCAAACGGATAATCCAGTGTCTGCCCAATTTTGAGCATGTTTTTTACAATCATGTATAATAACTAAGAGGGATTCAGAGGAAATGGGTAAATTGCCTTTGAACAGAACACACAATATTTATCGCCATCTGATGGCTGTATGGTGCAATTGCACTTGTTTGATCAACTATATTCACCCTGACCATTCTATAGAGGGGGCAATTGTCAAAATTGTACAATGGGTTCTCAAAATATCTACCTGTTTATGTTGTCAATTCGCATTGAATTTATTTGAAGATTTCGCCTCAATCTACCTCTACTAAAACCTCTACCGATACCCTACTTCAATTTATTGACGTCAAATATTGACCAATGTACTAATCAGATGTTGTGCTATGGCCCAATAGTACCATAAAACATGATAATTATTTCAGGCCGTCATTCAATATTTACACATATTTACACTTGATTCTAGCTTTATTTACTCAAACCATTATTATCCACATGCATTATTTCACTAGCACAACAATCTATATTCTCCCTAACCTATCTTTATTTTGGAAGCAAGACTAAATAGTATAGCCCTTGCTGTTGTGGAGATACTCCATTTACTTTGAGTATGTGATTTTCTGACAGAAACCTATACTATTTAATGATAATGCATAGTGCTACTTTTTTGTGGTTTTCAATATAAAACTTGGCAAAATTATTTCAGTGTGTTTTTACTTTTGAAAAATGTCAGCACATTTTAATTATACTAATTACCGTATAATACTGATAAACTAACAAAATGGAGCAGAGGTCAATGTTCCTGTTTCAGGTTGTTAACATATGTTGAATATGCTTGCTTCTCCAGGTGTATAATCTCACCCAGAACGTCCAAGAAGATGACCTACAGCACCTGCAGGTCAGAACCACTCGACCATGTAGCACCCAACCCTAGCTCTCCATGATGTTGTTGTCTCTGCATATGCTAACGCTGTGTATCTTCATGTCTGCAGCTGTTTACAGAGTACGGGCGCCTGGCCATGGAGGAAATCTACCTGAAGCCTTTCCAGGTTTTGTCGGTTCTTATTAGATTAGTCTATTTCTTCCTCTAAGACAGTGAATGAGGTCATCAGATCTTCTTTTTAAAACATAATGCGTTTGGCCCGTGCCTCTGTCCTTCTGTGTCTCCGCTGCAGTCCCTGATGTTCCTGATCCGGGACTGGTGCTATCCCTATGAACACGGCTATGGCCTAGAGGGAGGCAATGCCTTCCTGAAGAAACGGCTGCAGGTAAACCCTGCTCCCTGTAGCCTTCATGGAGAAACTGCTGTGCCTGGTGGTGTAGAAGGAGATGGATTCTTCTGGAGATCTCTGAACATGCAACCTCCTGAACCCGTCTGGTTCCTCCTGTAGACATGAGCCAGAGCTAAAGTCTGATGCTTGCCCCCCCAGGTGAAGCAGAACCAGCACGAAGAGCTGCAGAACGTGAGGAAGCACATCCACTCTTGTTTCTCCAACATCGGCTGCTTCCTCCAGCCCCACCCTGGCCTCAAGGTGGCCACCAACCCATACTTTGACGGTAGACTCAGGGGTGAGAGACGCACAGACACACACACACACCTCCAACATGCATCACTTTTGGAGAGATATTTCGCAAATATCAGTCAAAGGAGCTAATATCGTCTACACCACCACTGATTGACCATCAAAGAGGGCAAATTCAATCACCCCAAAAAGAGTCTACACATGTCGCAATCTTTGATGCCCCAAAGTTAGGAAGAGAAAACAATCTTTGCTTTCATTCTACTCTTTGTTTGGCCGATAGAGCTCAGGGTGAGGAAAGGGATACGACTGTAATGTTGTCTCCCTCTCAGACATCGATGACGACTTTAAGACTCACCTGGCGGAGCTGGTGCCTCTCCTCCTGGCCCCCGACCGACTGGTGGAGAAGGAGATCGGCGGGAACAAGGTCACCTGCAGGGACCTGGTGGAGTATTTCAAGGTGTGCTAGCACAGGTCACATCGTGCTCCGTTTGGTTGGTCGTCTGCAACGTGTTATACCTAGGTTATACCTAGGTAATCTTTGCTAACGCAAAGATTACCCTCCTAATCACTCTTAGTGTTGGGAGTCTGGGGAGATATTTGGTTATAGTCGTTATATTTAAACAGAAAAAAAAGAATGATTTTGAAAATCATATTTCTTCTTTTGTTAATACCTGATTTTACTTTCAGAGCTACATCAAGATCTACCAAGGAGAGGAGCTGCCTCATCCTAAATCCATGCTACAGGTCTGTTAAGATCCCCGTATAGCCCATGAATTAATCAAACCTTTTCAGGTTTGGATTTGCATATAATCTTCAACCAATGTCCTTCTTGCTTATTTCCTTGTCTCCCAGGCAACGGCAGAAGCCAACAATCTGACTGCGGTGGCCGGAGCCAAGGACCTGTACGGGAAGAGCATGGAGGCGGTAAGGAAGCCCCGACTCCCTCAGTCCCTCCCAACACATTTCCCCTGAGGCCGTCTCGCAGCGCCACGTTATTAGCCGTTATTCGGAAGTCGGAAGGACCATATCGGGACCGCTCAAATACTACCACGAGGGAAGGCTATAATGATCTCTGGTGGAACTTCCTGATGTTTCCTGCTATTTAGGTTTTATATACCATAACTGTAAAGGATGAGGACATAATTTAGTGCCAAAGTCCTTCAACATATCTCCCTCTCCACCAGTGTTGAACCCTGCTCAGCTCCCTCTCTCTGGTGCTCTCAGGTGTGCGGCGGGGACAAGCCCTACATCGCGCCGGCCGACCTGGAGCGCTGCCACGAGGAGTTCCGCGAGTGCTCGGTGCGCCACTTCCGCTCGGTCAAGAAGATGGGCGGCGACGAGTTCTGCCAGCGCTACCAGAGCCAGCTGGAGGGGGAACTGGATGAGGTCTACGCCAACTTCACCAAGCACAACGACGGCAAGAACATCTTCTACGCCGCGCGCACGCCGGCCACCCTGTTCGCCGTCATGTTCGCCGCCTACGTGGTGTCGGGCGTCACGGGCTTCGTGGGACTCGGCACGCTGGCGGCGCTGGCCAACCTGCTGATGGGCGTGGCGCTACTGTCCCTCTGCGCCTGGGCCTACGTCAAGTACTCCGGGGAGTTCCGCGAGATTGGCGCGCTCATCGACCTGGTGGCGGAGAACCTCTGGGAACAGGTGGGTCCGCTGCGAGGGGGCGAATCAGAGGGCTCCCCCCCCCGGTCACGGCTGGGTGTCCGTGAGGATGTGTCCACTGGGAGGATTTTGTGTGTGTGCCCTGTGTTTGTTTGTGCTTTAACGTACGTCTGTGTCAGTGACGTGTACGTGTTTAGCTTTCTGGCTCGCTGAAAATGGTCGACAGGCTTGGGGGTGGTTGCCATGCTTTTTTTCCTATTTTTTGATCGTTTGATCGGTCGTTTCCACTCCTCTGTATTATGATGTTTTCCTTCCCACTCTTTGCTTCTGGCTATTCCTGCCGTTCACTCAGCGGTTTTCCACCGGGCTTCCACTTTATCTGCTGATGTAATTGGAGGTTGATACACCATGATAAATGTTCCTATCTAGCGCAACCCTCCTTTCTCCTGCTTCCCCCAGCCTGCATGTCTTTCTCTCTCTAGCCTCCGTTCCAACTCAAGAGTAAGGTGTACCCCCACTACCTCATCCCCCATCCCTGCAGTTCTTTTCGCTGTTTGAAGCCTCCTTAAACCTAAATTACACTTCCACGTCAGACCGTATGTCAAGTACAACGGCGCTATGCAGAGACCTGTAGACGCCCCTTTTACCAGGCGGAGACCAACACGTACGCAAAAGACGGGCTGTCGACGAGCGGATAGCAACATGGCGTCTCTGGGGACGTAGATGTCAAATGATGACTGATTAGTCAAGCACAGAACCAACGTCTTTTTGTTTTCAAAAAGTATAATAATATTGTAATAATACAATATTAACTGCTTTCCATAATGGGTACATCAGAACTATCATCAGTAGAGTGGTATGAAGGGACTCCGGTACCTGGTTTGCCCGGTTCAGCAAAGCCCGTGCACACGTTCACGTGACGTGGAAGTGTGAATCCTGGCAGCTCTGCAATCTCGGCCGACATGCTGCATGTAGAAGAGTAAATCCGGCTGAATCCGTCCTTTTGCGTCTCATGGATAACAAGTTGCAATGCAGTTTATCCCTGCTGGGCATGTCTCTCACAGACGGTTTAACTCTGCTCCCCCTCCCTCCCTCCCTCCCTCCTGCTCTTCGTCCAATCGCAGGTGTTTTCAAGGCTCAGGCAGCCGATCGAGGGAGGCCTGGCTCAGCCCGCCTCTCTCCTCTGCTCCCTCTCGCCGGGCCGAGCAATGGGCTCTCTCGCAGCGCTACTCAACAACCGCTCCAAAAAACACTAGCTGCCTCGTTCTGGTGTTTTTTGTTCCCGGTCACAGAGACTGCTTCCCAAGCTTTCTGTGGTGTGCTGACTTCCTCCGTGTCCACATTACACTTCTCTGCTTTGCCTCGGCTGCTTTGTGCTCGCCTTGCGGTGTTGAGGCGCCAGGGGGGCGTTCTGTCTGCAGGCATTTACCTCTGAACCCATGAATACGGACCAAAACAGGCTCTCCTCAGGACCTCCCGGACATGCACCTTGCCTCACGGTTTTTAAACCCCTATTTTGTGATGGATGTGATTTGGTGGGTTGGGTTATGGTTGTTAATTATGTGTTTTTGTGTCCGTTTGTTGTTTGAATTTTAATGCCATCTTGTACATATATTTCCGTTTTGGAATGCATGTTGGATTGCAGAGCACTTCTTAGTTTTCCGCCCTCATTTTTGTATCTTTCAGTTCCTTAACCACACTTCCACTTCTTTTTTTCAGTTCCTTTGTCCTTGTAATCCGTTAGCACACTTTTTCAATTACTTGTTTCTTAAATTCATATCCACAATTATAAGCACTGGCTCTCACCCAAAATATCCTTTCCTCACCTTTTGCTCTGCTCCTCACCCTTCCCCTTTCACCTCCTGCCTCTCTGCCCTCCTCCCTCTCCTCCTCCTCCTCTCCTGCAGGTGTTGAAGCCACTTAGCGAACATTATATGGAGGACAACGTCAGGCAGACGGTGGTGAACTCTCTGAAAG
The DNA here is from genome assembly GCF_031168955.1 of Gadus macrocephalus. Lineage (NCBI taxonomy): Eukaryota > Metazoa > Chordata > Actinopteri > Gadiformes > Gadidae > Gadus > Gadus macrocephalus. The sequence goes on along the minus strand of NC_082396.1, from coordinate 15,933,031 downwards.
CCAGCTTGACGGAGCCGGCGTCTCAGCATGGCAAGCTAAAGGCTCACTGACCCGGCCGGCTCTGACCCGCTCCCCATCACCCCGCTCCCCTGTCCACCACCACCCTCACCTTGTAGATATGCGCGACACATCCTAGGACTGTTGAACTGTTCACAACCAAAGTATGATCCGCCTTCCCCCGTCATGCTTTGCTGCATGCCAGTCCCTCCCGTTTGAAGTGTCCCAATACTGTAAGCAAAAGGACCCTTTGAAAAGGGCTTCCCTGCTGGCTGCGCTCTGCTGCCCCTGGTGGTTGGTGGGGTGAAATTGGCATGCCGATCGCAGCCTCGGAGCAAAGCCGAGAATGGGTCGCCTCGAACCAAAATAGGAGTATAAAAAATGTCTTGATCTTCTCCGATGTGCCATGCTAACAGCGGCTCCAGCTCCACAGGTTAACACTGGAAAACCCGCCGTTTGCAGACGCGCGCTACGTAGCAACTGTACACTGTGTGTGCCCCGTTTCTGACATCCAGCTCGCTAGCCCGCAGCGTAAGGACTCAGCGGTAATTCAGGGATAGCTGTGTAATGTCCGATGCAGACTTGAGACTGTTCATATTTTTACGCTGATGATAGCAGTCTCGGCAATCGTCTTCCGTCAGTTAACACAAACAATATTCAGAGCTGGACATTTACTTTGATTTGACCCTGTTCGGTATGGTTATTTGATCTAATATTTAGATTATATCATGGTATAATTCTTTCATTACAGTTAATTGTAGCTACAACCCTAAGCCTCTTTACGGAAGTTGGATCTAATTTTAATTTTATTGTCTGATTAAACAATCAAGCCCTATCTGAACTGAAAGGCTGTGTGGAAATATATTTTACTTTTCTCAGAACTATTACAGGGAAAAGGCAATCATGTTTTTTCACAATTTTTAGCTTTTAAACACTATGGCAACACATGATGGTTAATTATATATTTGGGCTAGGCTCGGCTTCCCTCTGCAACTGTACCCAGTATCAGTCCATCCCCATGGATGATTAGTTTTGTCTTTAGTGGTGGTAGACCGGAACGGGGCCTGTACCAAGCAGTCGGGCTCTTCCGAGCGGCTTATAGCAGGAGACATGATTTTATTTGAGCTTGGTATTTAGTGTGCTTCCTGCCATTGTTTGGACTCTGCATGGTGTTAAGAGCTAGGGATGTACCCACTGTAGTAGCCAGTAAGAAAATGGCATCACACATCCCTTTATCAATGTCTCGCCGTCTTTCACCGAAGCCTCAACATCCCACGCCGTGGCAAGGTTTCCTGTAGACCCCTGGCCTCACCGGGACTTTGCTGCTTCTCACCATTCTCTCTTGAGAGTATCTGCCTTCAGCCTGTAGGTTGCTGTCATTTCTTTTGTTGTTTCAACATTGTGTTGACTTCATCTGAGCATTTTCCTGAAAACCTAGATATGGATGAGCTCCGAACGGCTGGAAAATCAAGAGCTCTGGGTTTAATTTCATCATTTGTTTTTCAAGATTTCTCTTCAAAGTGTAGGTCTTGCTCGACACTGTCTTATCCCTTGTGTTGTGATGCTGATGTCCTGTTGATGATGTCGGCTGTAATCAGGAGGGATGGACAAACTGACTCACCTGGGGTCAGCTCCATCACAGCCTCATGTGTTCCATTCAAAGATTCCATCCACAACCGGTCTTGTAGGTTTTATGTGCACTTAGTACAAGTAGGGCGTGTATGTGAGATCAAATATTTAAATAAAATGTATAAATTTTAAAGATAATTTCATTTTTTATTTGAATTTTATCAGCTAAAACTGGTCCATTTTGATTTTCTCAATTTTCAGCTGTTTGGAACATGGCCAGAGAATAGTTTTAATATTTGTTGGAAGCGCCTTTTTGTTTAATGTAATGATCGGTTATCTTCATAACTGCCTTCAAATACATTTCATGTAATTTATTTTTCAATAAAATCTGTGTTTACCTTAATTATAGATACAATTTTGTCGGCCTTGTCTTTATCAGCTGCAGGTTGTAAAATAGATTTTAAGATGCTCAATTCACCATGGACCATTGTTGCTTATCCCATATTATTGTAGGAGTGTTTTGGGAAATTCTTGCATGGAATTGTACGTATTTGTTGTATAATGAGCCAGAAAAAGTAAAATATGTTGTGCCCTACAACATGGTAGGCCCATAGTATTTAGCAAGAGTGATGGTATAATTTAAAAGAAGGTGGATGAGATTCTTAGCTCAGAAGTGCTCAGACACAGGAACATGTTTCCGCATTCACTAGGCTGGACAACGTTGTCCGGATGGGGCTTGCAAAGAAGCCCTCATATATTGCGTACGGTTGAAATCCTTGGCTGATCTCATGTTGAGAGCAGTAAGAGCACGTTATAACTGCAACTTTAAAGCATTAATGAAGTGGCAAATAGTGTATGGAGCATTGCTCTGACATTAGTACTCGTAATCCTTAGCAATAAGTTAGAAAATAAATTAGTAAGATGTGTTAATGGTTTGAGGTAATGTATGCAAAACCAACAACTTAGATTTATTTTTAAAGTTTGGAAATCAATGCATTTCCATGATTTCAGTTAAGGTGAAGTCTATGCCTGGCTAAGATTGTACTCATTACATTTAAATGCTGGAAATGCCTCAAGTACCATTGCAGCACTACCAATGCTCACATAAATCTCATTATGTTCTCCCACAAAAGTCTTAATGCTTTCTAAGGACGTGAATTGTCCAGTCATTTATAAATGCTGAGTGACCTGACTTGTCATTAGTGTGAAGTTGAGGTTTTGGGACTTGGAACCTATAAGTTTAATTATTTTCTACTGATAAGTACTTATTGATAAATACCAGTTTATATTAGCACATACATAGCACACAGTTTGTATGAGAAATAAGTATATCAGGAACCTTGTATAATGCAGTCTATATCAACCAACATCTTGCATTATATGGATATGATTTATTAATTAGGCTAGTGTAATTAAGCGTTATACCTGATTGTTTCAATTGTCTCACAGTTTGTACTTGTATTCATACGAGTCATGTAAATCATTGCATTTGTTTGAAGTATTAAAGGAGTCAGCCGCACATGATTTGAGTTTAGCTGACTGTTTATCTTCTCACTCTCACAGGTGTGCCGTTGAACGAGTACACGCTACTATACTCGCTCAAGGAAGTCTCGCTCCGAAATCTCGTCCAATTCAGTAGAATCTTCACCCAAATGTTTCAGTGCTAAGCTGTGCTTCTTGTAGTCCCCATTAGTCCCTTATACCAATGATACTAATGATCAGAAAATATGAGTAATTTGTAATTCTCTGGGCATATTTTTGGGTTAATTAATCCCATTGGGGGCAGTGGGAGGGGCGTAAACTCTACAGGGAAGAGAACAAATACCGGTGGTGGTAGTAGTCTTATAATAGTTATAATAGTTTTATTAGTCCATCAATCTAGTTCCCACGAAGGTGAATGACCAACAATGTACTGGTTTTTATATAAAAAAAAAAAAAAAAGCCTTTGGAGAAAATGATTAAAGTGAATGAGCAAATGACTGATACCACTTATTAAGATAATAAAATAGGCCTACAACACAGGGATTGTACGATGATAAGCATGTGAGTCTTTGTAAATGGGGAAATAAAAAGCAGAGGGAAACAAATTAGTTTTAGGAAGAAACAAAAACAGTGAAGGGGAGTTTATGGCTGACGGCGTGGAGCTGATAAAAAAAACAACCTTATTGACTATTTTCCCCTCAAACTATAAAAATAAATTAATTTATGTATTTATGTGATGTAACTTTACTACAAAATCTTTATTAAGGTGTGTGCTGCAGCACTCAACTATTGTTCTTAAGTTTTATTATTTCTTTCTATCTTTCTTTCTTTATTATTCTCTACAAACTTTGGGTCCTATCTTCTTCCTCAAATGTTCAGAATAGCTGGGAATCACACGGTTCTTTTCAGATTATTATATTTAATACTTTTTAAGAAATTCTACTTTAAAATACTATCTTTTTTTTAACATGGGAGTCAATGGGACTGGTACTTCAACTGGAAGACTTAACTAAATCAATTTTCAACCGTTTATCTTCGTTCAAACCATTTAAAAAATCTACGGAATCATTTAAACTTTCTTCAGAATCACAGTTTTAGTTTCATACCGTCTTCATTTTCAGCTGTTTTCATTGAAGACGTCTGCCCATTCTGACACTCGTACTTCTTAAAGGTCCCATGGCATGCCACCAGGTGTGGTTTGATTAGCCGGTACAAGCCATTTTGGAAATCTGCCCCTTATGACATCACAGGTGGGCGTGTCCACCTAGTTGTGTGCTGGATAGATCAGTCTACCAGCCTACCCAGTGGACTGTAGCAAACGTTGCTCATCTATCCGTCACACATCTAGGTGGACACGCCCACCTGTGATGTCCTAACGGGGCAGATTTCCTCACGAGTTTGTCATAAATGTACATATATGAAGTACAAACAGGCTATTTTTTCACTTAGGGTCTAAGATTTAAATACGCAAATAAAATAATTAAATGAATTGCTATCTATTGTTGTCGTGGATATTTTCTAATCACAGTGGTCTAGCCTCTGCCCTGTAGACCGGGCGACCCGAGTTCGCGTCCTGGGCACATCATTGAATTCTTGCCGTTGGCTTATTTTTGTAATTTCCTTTATATCAGAGAAATTAGGCCTAACAAAAACCCATTGTATAGTTAATGTTAATAATAATGTTACTGATGAGCCTTTGTCACAATGACAAAGACACTGCTGCATGGGAAATTGCAACCACATATATTCGATTCAGGTGAGTTTCTCGGCAGGCGGCCAAGACTATCTGTTGTTGTTAATACGTCTTTTTCTATCATTACTCTCAATGCCAGGGGGATAAGGGATATTTTTAAGCGCAAAGAGTTATTTTTGTTTGTCAAGCAGCACAAATCTGATTTCTGTTTGATTCAAAAGTCAAACTCAGTTCCGGATTATGGTATATTATGGAGATCCCAGTGGAGAAATGATCTGTGGCAGGCTCATGGGTCTGAACATTCTGCTGGTGTTGCGACTCTAAAATATAATTTTCCAGGGACTATTCTATTATCTGTCAGTGATACATAGTGTTAACCGTTGAAAACGTTACTTTGGTAATTATTTACCTATATGGCTCTAATTCTAACCATGAGAAATATGAAACATTAGAGAAGCATATACGAAATACCTTAATAGCTTTCCAAATTCAGGTATAGTAATAGGGGGAGATTTCAACATGATATAAGATCACAACATTGACTGTTGGCCTCAACGTGTTTCCACTGCAGTCAATTTAAACGTACAATTATTTATGCAAAAATACGACTTCAAGATTCAAGATTCAAAAAGCTTTATTGTCTAGTATGTTGCCATACTAGAAAATTGTCTTTTGACTGAAGGCTTGGAGGTGTGTGTGTGTGTGTGTGTGTGTGTGTGTGTGTGTGTGTGTGTGTGTGTGTGTGTGTGTGTGTGTGTGTGTGTGTGTGTGTGTGTGTGTGTTATTTGTGTGAGTTCTTTGAGGAATGAGTGTTCTGTGTGTGTATAGCTATGGGGATGAATGATTTTTTGTAGATAGCTTTCCTGGCCAAAGGCATTCTGAATCTTCTGCCAGAAGGAAGTAGATCAAAACAAGGATGGAGTGGGTGGGAGGGATCTAAGAGGATGGAGTTTGTCTTCCTTCCCACTGCCTGGATATACAGATCCTCCAGCGCTTTCTGGTGTATTCCTATTAGCTTGCTTGCTTGCTTAGTTAATCTATTAAGTCTGCTTTTGCTTGCGTTTGTGAGGAAGCCGTACCAGGATGTAATGTTGCAAGTGATGATGGATTCCACCAGAGATTGGTAGGCAGTTGACAAAATGTCTTTACTGACATTGAAGGTGTCTAGTTTCCTCAGGAGATACATACGTTGTTGTCCCTTCTTGTAAACCCCATCTGCATGCTGGCTAAAGGACAGACGTTGGTCGATCTCTGTGCCAAGGTATTTGAACTTCACCACCTGTTCAACCACTTGTCCTTCCAGGGTCAAAGGTGAGGAAAGTGGATGTGGGGTGTTAGATGCCCTCCTCCTATGGCAACACAGTTCTTTGGTTTTGCTGATGTTCAACTGCAGTGAGCTTTCTTTGAACCACAGGGCCATTTCAGTGATATATTGGGTGTACTTGGACAGGGTGCTTTGATCTGTCAGTTTGGCCACCAAGGCCAGATCATCTGCATATTTAAATAGCTTGAATCCACTGATGTTGCATGTGATCTCATTGGTGTATATTGAGAACAAGATGGGAGACAAGACACAACCCTGTGGGACTCCAGTGTTAAGGATGATGTTGGACGATGTTACACCCTGGACCTTTACATGCTGGGGTCTGTCCTTTAAAAACTCCTTGATCCAAAGTGTCAGTGCTGGGTTGACCTGAAGCTGCTGAAGGCGATGCAGGAGTGTGTTGATGTTAACTGTATTAAATGCTGACGAGAAGTCCATGAATAAGACCCTGACCAAGGAGTTCTGGGAGTCCAGGTGCTTTGTGATGGTATCCAGTAGATGTAATGTAGCGTCCTCCACACCTCGTTTTGGCTTGTAGGCAAACTGCAGTGGATCCAGATTCTCACCGATGGTGGTGGTGAGCTCTCCTGCAACAACTCTCTCCATGCATTTGCACAGGATAGAGGTGAGTGCCACTGGTCTGAAGTCGTTCAGAGCTTTAGCCCGGGGCTTTTTGGGAACAGGGATGATGGTGGTCTCCTTCCACGCCCTGGGAACAAAACTGGCATCTAGGAAGAGCTGAAACATTTCCGTCATTACACCGCCCAGCTGACTTGCACACTCCTTCAGTATTCTGCCCTTCAGCCCATCTGGTCCAGGAGCTTTGGAGGAATGGAGATGGGAAAAGATGGATATAACCCGCTTCTCTTCTATGCAGATAGATTCTGGGGGGTATAGGAGAGTGACCATTTCCTCCATAGAGTCAGTGTTGTTGAATCTGGCATAGAAGGTGTTGAGTTCTTCAGCAAAGGCAACTTGATTGATGTATGGAGGTTTAACAATCCTAACATAAATGCCTTTACTTGGAGCAATAGAAGTGCCACCAGACGTTCACGATTGGACTATTGGTTAGTTTCTGATCAATTGAATATTGATCAAATATTAGTCAATATCATCATAACCCCATTAACAGATCATAATGCAGTCTCCATTCACTTTACTTTACTTACATAGCGGCATTTGGCAGACGCCTTTATCCAAGACGACATACAACATATAAAAAAAACACATGACATTAAAGGCCAATTTCCACTGGAATCGGCACGGAAGCGGCACGGCAGCGAATCGCTCGCCGAAAATAATGGAAACCATTAAAGTGAACGTAGGCTATTCCACTGGATACGGCACCGGCACGGCACGGAACCGTCCCCAAACCGGCACTTCGTTTACGATACTTGCCTCTTCTATTTCTGAAAGTTGCCGGTTCGCTGCCGTGTCTCAGAACACGACTACAGCCAATCAGTGAGGTCACATCGATCCTTATGCAATTCACAGGGTATTGTAATATTATACAGTCTATCTATGGTATGGTATCAATAGCTAATCAGTGGCAAAGAAGAATTGAAAGTCCGCGTCGATGCCTCGCAAGTCCAGTGTCGCGAGTGGACGTTGCCATGACATCTAGAAATCATAGGTCTACCGTATTTAATGGGTTATGTGTATGGTTGATTATAAGGTAGGCCTATGTATATATATAGATATTATAATGTATATTATAATATATATGGTTTGAATATAACTTGTGAATAATATTGTATGAATACTTATTATAATTATGCACGTCTTGAGCCATCTGTCGGAACGTGTCCGTGCCGCTTCCAGTGGGGATTGCAGTACGGAACACAGCCGCTTCGCTGCCGTGGCGCTTCCGTGCCGATTCCGGTGGAAATTGGCCTTAAGTGCCAACATAGCACAAACTGATAGAAGAAGGGGAAGTGAGCATTTGTTTTTAGAAGGACTGAGTGATCTGGGGTCTCATTTATAACCGTTGCGTACGCACAAAACGGGGCTGAAATTTGCGTACGTGACTTTCCACGCCAAGGTTGTGATCTATAAAAAACCGACTTGACGGGAGAATGTGCGCAGCCCTAAGCAAACTCTGACCCATGCGTACGCATGGTTTGGAGGAAAAGGAGAAATGGCGACACAGATGGTGTGGTGGTGAACTGAAGTCAGACAGAAGAATTGTAGAGTGAGAAGAACGATAATGTTTTATCATCGCCCTTCATAAATTTAATTTCGACCCGTATCATGCGTTAAATCTACGTAATCAGAATAATTCAAGTCAACTGCGTTATTTCTCAGTTATAACTCCAGAAACATCTCCTTAGAATAGAAATAAAAATAAATCTCTATATTTAATCCCTTCACTCCAAACTGTCCACTGACGGCGCGACTGCATGGAATAAAGCATCCGTCCAACATGTGTCAATAACATAATATTTTTATGTGAGACTGTAAACACATAATCAAATGTCAATTAAATCCCAAGTGTGGAAAACCAAGCCACACTCCTCATCACAATCGTTGTCCGTTACTCTTGATGCTTTTCATTAAGTGTTCTCGGTCAGTCTACCGTAACCCTATAAATACAGAGTTGAGCGCCGTGGTAATGCTGCACCATATGGCACTTCTGGCGGACCAGGCAGGATTCGGAGGGAGAGGGTCTTTAGGGACAATAACGATTTATTGGTAGGCTGCATAAAAATATGTACCTTTATGTCAGACGAGTCCACTTCTTTTTTTAATTCTGGGACTGTGCGCTCCGTGCTACTGACAGAGTTCACTGCTGCAGCAACATGTTGCCGCTCACTCTGCTTTTTGTTGTTGGCGATCCCATCCGTGACCGCCGAACAAAACTACTTTTCGGGCCTCCATCTCACCCAGAAGTGTCTCCACTTCAGCCTCCGTGAAATTTCGCTTTTTTGCTTTTCTCAGTAGGCTACTTCTGCCATTGTTTCCGACAAGACATAATACTTGCATCTGAGTCTGTTTTATATGCAGATCGCATTTGCATTGACCATTTATGGTTAAAAAGGGGCGTGTACAGGGCGGAACGTGAAGCTGATTCAGCTGCGCACAATTGTAGTCAGTATGTGATTTATAAAGCAAAGATTGCGTACAGGTGTGCGTACGCAGTGTTTTATAAATCCGAATATTTTTTGGCGCACGCAAAACTTGGCTTCTGGGCGTACGCACATTTTTAGTAACGATCCCACGCACAGTTTTATAAATGAGACCCCTGGAGCCTAATGCCCCATTTCCACTGCAGGGTGCGGAACGGATCGGATCGCAAAGGTGCGGTAGGGAGGGGGCAGTATAGCCCAGCTCAGTTCCGAGGTCGCGTTTCCACTGCCGACAGTACCCTTGGTGGTAGGCCGGATGTCAATCGCCGCGGCAGCTACGTAAACATCGTAAACAACGTCTTCCTCCGCAAGAATGCAGACGAACGTCTCCACCTCCTTGTTCGCCCAAGCAAGCTTTTTACGCGACATGTTAATTGTAAAGAATAATACCTTGAGGCTACTGTTTGTTTGTTTTTATCCCCGCGTCACCCGGAAGTGACGATTCTGTCGACCAATCAACGGAGGGGGGGTGTAGCTAGAATTCCAGGGTACCCTTTCAGGCGTCTGGTCTCGTTTTGGGTACCGCAACGGAGGAGTCCCTAGAATGGGGTCGGAACGGGTACGGCAAAGTCCGGGTCACGCCCACTTTTGGCGGTGGAAACGCGATCCGACCCGCACCTTTGCGATCCGATCCGTTCCGCACCCTGCAGTGGAAATGCGCCATAAGCGTCTAAGGCAGGGAGGAACAGCTGAAGTAGGTGAGTCTTTAGATGTTTTTTAAAAGTGTCCAGACTGGGGGACGAGCGGATGGGGATGTCGTGGGGATGTCGTTCCACCATTGTGGCAACAGGAAGGAAAACAGTCTCGACTGGGACTTTGTGGTGGTGTTGGCGCGGCGTAGGAGACGTTCCTGGGACGAGCGCAGGGGTCTGGCAGGGGTGTAGGGCTGTATAAGCACACTGAGATAGGATGGCGCGGACCCTGCGAGAACCCTGTAGGCCAGGGTCAAGGATTTGAATTTAATCCTGGCTTCGATGGGGAGCCAGTTCAGTGAGACCAGGAGAGGTGTTACATGTGCCCTCTTTGGTTGTGAGAAGATGAGGCGGGCTGCTGCGTTCTGTATCATCTGGAGAGGTTTGATGGTACATGCTGGAAGGCCAGTCAGTACGGAGTTGGAGTAATCGAGTTTTGACAAGACCATGGTCTGAACGAGAAGTTGGGCTGAGTACTGGGAGAGATAGGGTCTGATCTTCCTGATGTTGTATAGTGTGAATCTGCAGGATCTGGTGACAGTAGCAATATGTTCAGTGACGGTGAGGCCATTGTCTATTATTGCGCCTAAGTTTCGGGCAGTGTTGGTTGGTGACAGGGAGAGTGAATCCAACTGAACATTGATATGGTGGGAGATGCTCTGTTTAGCAGGGAACACTAGCAGCTCAGTTTTTGCTAGGTTAAGCTGCAAGTAGTGATCTTTCATCCAGATAGAGATGTCCCGCAGGCAAGCAGAGATCCTAGCCAAAATTGAGGGGTCTTCTGGGGAAAAGAACAGAGTGTCGTCTGCGTAGCAGTGATAAGAGAGTTATAAGATCTCTCTCATCACGGCTATAAGATCAAGACAAAGGTGGTTTGAAGATCGGGAACAGAACTCTGCCTATATTTTCGGCTTAGAAAGATATGGGAAATTCCATTTAATCCAGCAATTTAATATTAACGATACTATAATTTATAATCCGAAGAGCATAGCTGTTTTCTGTTTGGACTTCTATAGAAATGTATACAAATCACAATATTGCCATCAATCAGCCACTACTTTCTTGAAACCACTTATCGTCACACCAATCTCTCAAAATGATAGGAAATTTTGCGATGATAACCTTGCAGGAAATCACATTGGCTATTGAAAATTGTAAAACTAATAAATATCCTGGAGTTGATGGCCTCTGCAGTTTTTTCAGGCTTTTACACAAGATTTAGCTCCCTTTCTACTGGAAGTTATATTAAAAAGTGTTGAAAAAGGTGCTTTATCTCCATCACTGACCCAAGGCTTAATTTCATTAATCCCCAAACCCAAAAAGGATCCACTGTTTATTGATATTTGGCGACCTATTACGTTACTAAACACTGACTACATTTTTGCCTCAATAATTGCAAAACAATTGAATGTTTTATACCCTATTATTGTTGAAGTCCAATCCAGATTCATGAGAAAAAGACATAACTCAAACAATATTCGGCTTGTCTTAGATATAATTGATTATTCATTTTTATGTCCTGATGATAGCTTTTTCTTTTTGTTGGACTTCTATAAAGCTTTTGACACAGTAGAACATAACTTTATATTTCAAACTATTGAGAAATTGTTTTTTGGTGATTTTTTTCTGTAAAGCTGTAAGAACAATGTACCCCAAAGGCAATAGCTCTATCAGATTAAAAAATGGGACTTTGCCGAGATTTGAGCTGCAAAGAGGCATCCGGCAGGGCTGCCCTGCCTCTCCCTACCTATTCATTTTATGTACACAACTTCTTTCCACCCATATTAAAAATAGTGCTTTAAAATGAATTTAAATTGCAGAAAGAGAAGTGATCCTCACCCAACTAGCAGATGATACTACATTATTTTTAAAAAATGCCAACCAAACAATATAATTATTTTCCGCAGCTTCTGGACTCTGCTTAAATCTGAAGAACTGTGAACTTTTTTCCCTTAAAGAAAGCAACACCTCTCAGGTTTGTAACATACCAATCAAAGATAAGATTAATTATCTAGGGATTAATATAATTAAAAATGAGGAGGGGAGATGCTCTGTACACTTTAATTTGATTAGTGATAAGACAAAGAAAAACCTTAATCAATGGCTGCAGAGATATTTATCCTTGAAAGGACGAGTATTGTTGGCAAAGGCAGAAGGTTTATCTCATCTTACATATGCAGCTATCCCCTTGTTTGTCAACAAAAAACTCTAACTCAATTGATGAATTACTTTCAGTTTGATTTGGAAAAATCTGTTATTATGAACACCTTTGACGCGGTGGTCTAAATTTTCTTGATTTTACAACCCTTAATAATACTTTTAAAATAAATTGGATAAAGCATTTTCTAAAAAATCTCACATCTACATGGAATTTTATACATAACTATATTTTCTCTATGGTTGGAGGTCTAGAATTTTTACTTTTATGTGATTATAAAATAGAAAATAAATCCCTTAATTTTATCCAAATTCCACAAACAAATGCTCTTAGCATGGTCGTTAATCTACAAACATAATTTCTCCCCACATAGGTGCTTCATCTGGAATAATCGCCTTATTAAATTCAAGAATAAATCTTTTTTTTTTTTATAAAACTTGGTTCAATAGAAGCATAATTCTAGTATCCAAATTACTAAATGATAATGAAACTTTGCTGAATTATTCTGAATTCCTTCACACTTTAGGCATTCCAATCACCCCAAAAGAGTTTAGCCTACTATTGTTATGGATGCCATCCCATCTGGTATTTTAACTCTCTTGAGAGGGACTGGAAAACCAGACTGTTTACCAGCTTTGGACCCTAAATTGACCTCAGTTGGTAATGTTAACTGCCGCGTTTCCACTGCAGGGTGCGGAACGGATCGGATCGCAAAGGTGCGGTACGTAGGGAGGGGGCGGTATAGCCCAGCTCAGTTCCGAGGTCGCGTTTCCACTGCCGACAGTACCCTTTGTGGTAGGCCGGATGTCGATCGCCGCGGCAGCTACGTATACATCGTAAACAACGTCTTCCTCCCCAAGAATGCAGACGAACGTCTCCACCTCCTTGTTCGCCCAAGCAAGCGTTTTACGCGACATGTTAATTGTAAAGAATAATACCTCGAGGCTACTGTTTGTTTGTTTTTATCCCCGCGTCACCCGGAAGTGATGATTCTGTCGACCAATCAACGGAGGGGGTGTGTAGCTAGAATTTCCCGGGACCCTTTCAGGCGTCTCGTCTCGTTTTCGGTACCCCAACGGAGGAGTCCCGAGAACGAGGCCGGAACGGGTAGGCCTACTGCAAAGTCCGGGTCACGCCCACTTTTGGCGGTGGAAACACGACCCGATCCGCACCTTTGCGATCCGATCCGTTCCGCACCCTGCAGTGGAAACGCGCCATATATATGTTTCGCTACCACAATGAGGAATAATAATCGTAACATTCGCTCTTTATTCCAGAGAGATGTCAACAGTAGGCCTACCCCTAATGTTGTTCCCTATTGGTCTAATTTTGTTGACAACTTGAATTTGGGAAATATCTGGAACCTTCCTTAAAAATACCTCCTTACGAATAAAGTAAGAGAAATGTCATTCAAAATTATTCATAGGTATTATCCTGCTAAGCAATATCTCCTTAGGTTTAAGTGTGACGTATGTGTTAACTGTTCTTTATGTGGAATATGTACAGAAACAATGGTGCACCTGTTCTGGCAATGTCCCTACAACACCACTTTATGGAAAGATCTATCCCGATACATTACCGATAAACTTGTCGCTGATTTTTGGTTTCCATGACAACAAAAGTAAAAAACAAAGAAATGTACCTGATTAATTCGTTGATCATTTTAGGGAAACATCATATTCACAAAGCCAAATTTAGTAACTCTAAACCTTCTTTTATTGATTTTGGTAGGGAAAAAGAGAATGTCAAAACCATCTATGACTCAAAAAATAAGAATGCTGCTAAATCCATTCAGTTATGCTCTATTTTTAATGTACTGTATGTATTTGAAACTCCCCCTGGCTCTGCTGTTGATCAATTATTAATGAGATTTAATAAAGATCACGAGCACGCACAAGAGAAACATGAAAGAGAAACAAGAGAAACACAACAAGCACGCACGCACCAGCAGTACAGGGCAATACATTTGACCTTTCAGATACTTCAGTTCAATTAATTGTACATTTCTACATTTTTAGCAATGCTTTGCGCTTTTCATTCAGCTGTCACTTTATTTGTTTCCAAATTTACATTTACTTAGATGGTGTGCATGTTTACATTGTTTAGGCCTACTCTATTTTACTTTTGTTCAAATCCCTTCACTTGTGGCTTGATTTAAAGGCTGTGTTGCAGGGTTTATTTTCCAACGAATTTGTGCAATTTGCTTGTGGGTATTTAAGATTTAAACTGTTATTTATTGTATTTAATGTTGTTAGGTATCACAAAGCGGAATGTTATACGAAAAAGTAGGTAGCCTACTATTTTAGAGGTTTGCTATTGATTCCCTCAGAATGGGGAGACACGGACCAAAGCCGCATTGAGACCCTTGAGAGTAGAGACTAGTAATTAAGTGCACTCACACTAGGCCATCTGGCCGTGGCCCATTTAGCACCTAACCGTGCTCAAATCTGCCAGTGTGAGTGTGGCCAGTCTGGCCAGGCCGGGCCAATTTGGCCACTTGGGAGAGGTGTGCTGCTACGGCACGGGCCGCTACGGTACATATGCTAATGAGCCGACACGCGCACACGCACGGCTACGCAACCTGAGCTGGATGACGTATAGTCCATGCGACGACCACGGACATAATAAAGGCGACAAGCCTTCTTTCCCATTAAACGGTAAACATATATCCAAATAAGCAACAGACTCAGCAAAGTGCGAACTGTGTTCTGTGTGTTGTTGTCCATTGTTGTTAGAACTCTGACTGGCGGCAGACTTTATTATGGTCCATGCAGCGGACGCTTGGTGATGACGTGTTACTTACGACGTGATGACGTATGTACAAGAGCCTACCGTGGCCAGGCCACAGTTGCGACGCCCAACGGCCACGGCCAGATGGCCTAGTGTGAGTGCAGGCCAGAGAACAATGGTGCCATTTGAGCACGGTTAGGTGTGAAAACGGCCAACGGCCACGGCCAGATGACCTAGTGTGAGTGCACTTAATTACTAGTCTCTACTCTCAAGGGTCTCAATGCGGCTTTGGTCCGTGTCTCCCCATTCTAAGGGAAATGAGAATCAATAGCAAACCTCTAAAATAGTAGGCGTGTAGAGAGTGTTCAGCAGATTATACAGATACATAGATAAATACATAGATATTATATATAGTTAGTATATGCTACACGTGAACCTCCTAAGATGGCGCAATTTCATTGGTTCGCTATCTCGGGATATTAATAATAATAATAATCCATTTAATTTAGAGGCGCCTTTCAAGACACCCAAGGTCAATATTGGGTCAATATTGGGCAATATCCCATGATTGACATCTCAAACTCAATATTGTTTTCAACGCAAAATGTCAGCTGATAACAAATAAACCTTCCGTCTCGGGGGCTATTCCCCACTATTCACTTCGCAGGATAGTGTTGAAAGCTGAACTAAAGTCAACAAAAAGGAGTCGCAAAAAGGAGTAAAAATGTGTTACTGTGCTCAAGATGTAGAGTGTGTAACACAATGGCAATGGCATCCTCTGTTGACCTGTTCTTCCGGTAAGCAAACTGATTCTGATCTAATGATGGCGGTATGGAGGCTTTAATGTGTTTCATGACTAGTTTCTCAAAGCATTTTGCGACGATAGGGGTGAGTGCCACAGGCCTGTAGTTGTTCAGACCTGCAACATTTGGTGTCTTGGGAACCGGGACTATTGTTGCTGCCTTGAGACATCCTGGGACCCAGGATGAGGCCAGAGACAGGTTAAAGATGGTGGTGAGAATTGGAGCTAGTTCAGCCGCACAGTCCTTGAGTAAGTTTACCGGTGTTACACCGAATTCTGCGACCCACGAAAAGTGTGACCCCAGGGGGCGCTGTTGCATATTTTATGCAGTATGCACGAGTTTGAAGGAAGA
The DNA here is from genome assembly GCF_031168955.1 of Gadus macrocephalus. Classification (NCBI taxonomy): domain Eukaryota; kingdom Metazoa; phylum Chordata; class Actinopteri; order Gadiformes; family Gadidae; genus Gadus; species Gadus macrocephalus. The sequence continues at coordinate 15,917,107 of NC_082396.1, read as the reverse complement.
CAGGCATGACAAAAACATACATAAAACATAAGATCTCCGGCCAAACCAATTACCTTTTTAATAAAGGTGCTTAATAAATACATTTGAAAATGTATTTGTAGATATACAACTGCGCCCCCTGGGGTCACACTTTTCGGTGGGTCGCAGAGTTCGGTGTAACACCGGTACTTACGACGATAATCGCTGTCACTAGATATAAAGAAAACGTTGACTTTCACTCGGTGCTTTTCACTGACAGTAAAAATAAATAAAAGTGTCGTTATTGTATGCACTGCTGTTCATTGACTAGCTCCAGCGCTCGTTGCTGGTTGCTAAATTATAACTCTCCACTCATTATCCTCTGACCATGCATTTAATTGGCTTTGACCGCCATCAGTTCTCGGCAATTCCTCATTCGCCCTCTCACGTCTGACAGGTTCGAAATGATACTGCTGTTGGCCATCATACATGTTATTTGTGTTTTTTGCCACATCTTAGACGCCATAGTTCTAGTACTAGGCTGAGGCTACCTCCCACCACGTCTCCCCCAACATGACGTCATCGCCGAATTGCGTTAGAAAACACCCGTTACTGCCAAAAACGACAAAAACTGGACTATTTTGGAGACATTTTATAAATGATACACATATTTTGAGTGCTTTATTTAGGCCTACCCATTAATCAAAACTTCCGGTTAACCTGCACGTAGGTCTTTAAGTCATTTAACGTTTCTTTATGTTTTAATCTATGTGGCTTTATTAAAAAATATTTTCAACCTCACTTTGTACTACAGCACTCGCCTCATTTTTTGCAGGAAATTCAATTACTAGTTTTATTTTGAAATCCTTCAAGCAGCAAGTGCACGACACACGAAGTTACGTCACGGGCAGTCCAAGGTTACGCAACGATGAAGCGCGTCCACACCTCGGGATGCGAAGCAAAACTCCTTTGAGTGCGAGGCGCAGAGGACAGGAACGCGAAGTTTGTGACATGTGAAGATTAGGGGAAAAACAAGTGGACCGCCATTAACGAGGAGAATCGACCTCAGGTTTCGACCCTAACAGGTGAGTTTGGGAGTTGCTGAACAATCCTGTTCGACTTGAGTGACGGGGACGGACAGGGAACAAAGCCCCGTTGCCAACACGGATCGCTTCCCCTTTCCCCGGTGTGGCTGAGCGGCCAATGCGTTCACTCTAGGAGAGCTATGACCGAGTACTTGTTGAAAGTCTTGGTTGTCGGTGATGGGAATGTGGGGAAGTCGTCCTTTGTCCATCGCTATGTCAACGGGCAGTTCAACAAAGACTACAAGATGACTATGGGAGGTAAGCCCACATGTGTTTGTGCCACTTATCAGACCCATCATGTTTTGGTTACTTCGGTAATTTGACAACAATCCGTCAATGTTTCACAGTAATCTCTGGTTGGATGTACCTCCCTCCCTATCCCTCTCTCGCTAGTGGATTTCTCTATGAAGTTGCTACCCTGGACAGACACAGAGAAAGTCAGACTGCAGCTGTGGGACATTGCAGGTAGAAAGAGTAGTATGGGTTACATAAGGGGCAATATCATCACAAAGAGTAAATGGTTTCATACTGGATAACCATGTGTGTCTGTGTGTCTCTTATGTGTGTGTCTGTGTGTCTCTTATGTGTGTGTCTCTGTGCGTGTGTGTCAGGCCAGGAGCGGTTCATCTCCATGACCAGGATCTACTATAAAGGCACGTCGGGCTGCGTCATCATGTTTGACGTCACAAACCTGGACAGCTTCCAGAGCTGCAGAGTGTGGAAGCAGGACCTGGACAGCAAGGCCATGCTGCCGGACGGGAACCCAATACCCTGCATTCTTCTGGCTAATAAGGTAGCTTCTGTGTTGTACACCTGTAGAGGCCTACAACTGTAAACACAGTTCTGCTGAAGGTGTACTGATGTTGTCCAGCCAATCATTGCAGCGTGTAAACTAATCGATTAGCATAATGATTTGCTTGAGACAATCCAGATTGCAAATTCAGCAATAGCGTTGGGAGTTATTTTGAATAATACCGTCATGTCGTAACGCTTTTTGGCCTCTCCGGCATGTGATAACCGGTCATGGTTTAAACATTAACACGCAGGGCTATTCAGTCAGGCTCTGACCAGGTGGTGTGTGGACAGACGGCAGGCTCCTTGAAGGTCTCAGAAGAAGTTGAATGAAAATCTTCGATGACTTGAATGACAAAATAACATATATTTATGTAACCACTCTCATCCCCGTGCCATGTTCACTGTACTAGTTTTATACTCTCCCTCCGACCCATCTCTTGCCCTCTGTCTCTAATATTCCTCAGACATCTCAGATTAATTACACCCTTTTCTCTCTCTCTCTCTCTCTCTCTCTCGCTCTTGCTCTCGCTCTCTCTCTCTCTCTCTCGTTCTTCCCCCCCTAGTGTGATCTACCCTCAAGGGTGGTGTCGACCGAGTTCATCGGTAGGTTTAGTAAGGAGAATGGATTTGTGGCGTGGATGGAGACTTCTGTGAAGGACAACAAAAACATCTCAGAGGCTATCAGGTGACACAGCCGATACAGCCCGAACCCTCAAGTGGATATAAACGATTGCCAATTCTATCTTTTAAAAAATGCAAGCTTACAGTGTATTCGGTTGATGTGGTTCATTTAATAGGATGGAATGGCGGTGGGCCAATAAGGGGCGCTAGGGCACCGCCCCTCCGTGAAATATTCACTTGAATATATCTGCCAACTATTAATAAACTATTATCATTACGAAATAAATCAACAAATATACATAGCGTTTATCCTCGTTTAATTGTGTGACATACTTGTCACTGCCAGCAACCATTTAAATGTGTCTGAACGTCAATGATTTGGGCTAGGCTAGTTATTGGTAATTCGAAATAAAGCCCTCCTCCAAGTCAGGGGCGCCGGCCACGTTGAAGTCAATCTAAGCTTGCTAACTTTTTGCTGTCTATCAAGCAGAGACAGCTTTTCATTGGCGCAAGAAAATTCGCCCTCGGGTCGCACCAGTGTGCGCCCCAGGCCAATGGTATCGCTTTCTTTTTTGTTATCACCACATGATTGGACATTTCAGCGAATCAATCAAATAGGCTACCTCCCTCAGCAGCATTCGCGCACCACAACTACATGTAGAGAAGAGATAGATTGCTAACTAGCAGAGAGTTGTAAGCACTTTCCACCCTTTTCAGTGGAGGAATTGGACTCCCCAAGCAATGTTATACTTAAAAGGAGCAAGTAAGTTACATACTAATTTAGTCTTTCGGCCTGTATCATATAAACAAAATGAAGCAACTGTCCCATATTTCTAACTGCATTTGAAGTAGACATTGAGACTCACCAAAAATGGACGCTATAGGACAGTGATCATGATTTGTCTCAATATCAGAATAACAACAATGGGTCAAATAGCAATGGCTAGTGGAATGACTATGAAGTAGGTCTGTATATGCAGTGTAAGCTTGCCCAGGCCCTGCAAGTCAGGATGTAGGCTATTACAATTATGAAAAGTAGGTAAATAGGTAGTGGCCATCCCAAAAATGCACCAGAATACAGGAAATCAAATCTATTGGGGGGGGGGGGGGGGGGGGGAGTGAGGTTGAATTTTTTTTTTAATAAAGCCACATAGATTAAGACTTAAAGAAACGTTAAACGGCTTAAATCAAGTGAAGGGATTTGAACAAGTTCAAAAGGAGTGGGTGTGAGTGTGTCTTTAAGAGAATAGCAAGCCGGTGCGTGATAAAGAGAGCGGGAAAAACTGCCCAATCTGGCAACACTGCCGAGCGTCCGCACGCTCCAGCGTCAACGTAAATCGATGAGGCCAACTGAAAACGAAGCCGGTATGAAACTAAAACTGTGATTCTGAATACTTTAAATGATATCGAAATTCCGTTTGGATATTATTAAAGATACAATTGTGTAGATTTGTTAAATGGGTTTAACGAAGGTAAACAGTTGAACAATTATTGAGTTACGATGTCTTAAAGGAGAAGTCCGGTGTAAAATGGATCTGGGATGTGTCTAGTAGGGATGTTGAGCTGGAATGTTCGTTTGGGAGCAAAAAAGCGTGTATAGACGCATTCTTAAGTTGGCTGTTTTTAGACGATTCTAGCAAAACACTATAAACTTGGAACGATGGGGGCATGTGTTATGGTAAAAACTAAATTGCTATTTTAAACCACTTAAAAGGCTAGAAGTAGCCCGACACTTCTTTGGCAGTATAATAAGGGTCTTAACCAGGGCTCCGAACTGGTTCAAGGAACGAAAACGAAAAACGAAAACGAACGGAATTTTACGAGGAACGGAAATGGAAACGAAAACCAAATGGTCTTCAACTGTTCCGGAACAGAAACGTTATTCTGAAATCCCCAAAGCCGGTTAATAACAGGGTTTTTTCGCCTAGAAAATAGCCTATAAAATTTCACAAAAGCATAGCCTATTTCATGAAAAAATATAAATATTTCCGGTTGCCCAGTTCACTTCGCCACCCGCTAAGCTCAGTTGTCACAAATTCCAACCACCACCCTGGCGAGAGGCGATTTGGAAGCAACAGTTGCACTGAGCTCTATCTTCGACAAAGGTAACGTGAGCTAAATTAACCGAGTCCACTATATCACCTTTGCATTGTTTCTTGTTGGTGGCCGTGCCCTTAACCTGCGTCCGCGTCCAAGTTTTATTGACATGATCAGACAGCCCGCCCGCTCCCTGATGACAGCCCTCACTGCTGTCTACACACAGCTATTTGATAAGCGCCAGATTATAAAACACTTATTTCAAAAATCGAGTCTGACAGTCTGTCAATAACAATTAGGGCTGGCCCTAATGCCATTTTTCAGGCTTTGAATACTCGTTGGTTTTTCCGAGCGAATATTCAAATACTCATTCCAGAAATACACACTAGAGCCCGACCGATATATCGGCAGGCCGATATTATCGGCCGATATTAGGCATTTTTCTAACTATTCGGTATCGGCATTATAATGGCCGATAAATGAATATTAAAAAAAAAAAGTTTGTCCACCAGAGGGCGCTCTAACGCCCCAAACCCGCTGATTCAGGCAGAGTGAATGACGGAGATCGACGGAGATCATCGGTGTTGTTCATAGCTGTGTTCGAAATCATTCCCTATCACGGATATAGTGCACTATATAGGGTGCTCGCCATTTTGCAGAGGTGTTCGAATTCTCAGTGGTTAATTTCATGCACTAAAATTTGAGTGTACATACGATGTTCCCTACTTGTTACTCCGTATACCACAATGCAATGCGGTAGTGTTCTTCCGGAGGAGAAGAAGAAGCTGAATAACCGCGAAAACTAATACATTTAATGATGGAGTCTCCGGCTTTCGTTTAGAGATGTCAACAATTTAATTGGGAGTTAACATAGAAAATGTAATATTCAAAATTAATAAAAAAAACTTGATCAAGGAAATGTTGCATTCAACATCAATACAAGCTCCAGCTTTCCTCGGGATTGCCCGGTTTGTTTACATGATGTGGGAGCATCTGTCTGCGTCACACAAATACCCGGCGCATTTACTGACGCAAATGACGCTTAGAAATGTTCAGCGTAGTGTCCGAATTCTCGTTTGTTCGTTCCCTATATAGTGCACTATATCATAAACACTATATAGGGAATAGTGAGGGAGTGAATAGGGAATGATTTCCAACACAGCTCATGTGTGCAAGTGTGTTCATGGTAAGTTGGCAACTGTCACAAGACATACATTGCTTGAATAACAATTAAAAGAACATCCCCATCAATTCTCTAAAGTCGATAAGCATGACTTAATTCATGACTACCATGTCCAGTTTTGCTGTTGTTACGTGTTAGTTGAGAGTGAAAAGGATTTAAAGGATAACTACAAATAACCAATGTTAGGGAAATCTGTTTGTTTTGTTTGTTTTGTTTGTTTTATATATCGGCATATCGGATTTTTTAATCACAAAATATTCGTATCGGTATCGGCCTTAAAAATCCTATATCGGTCGGGCTCTAATACACACCATCAAAAACAACATTAATAATCCCTATATACTCTCTGTAACCGATTTTGACAGTATCTGCATATTTTGTTGAAGATTTAATAGCTTTTGAACGTTAATTAGTAGGCCTAAGTAAGTTGCAGTTACTTAGTTTTCCCCGTGGAAGCAAACAGCTGTTGTTCCGTACCAAATCAGCTGTCCTCTGCCATCTCAGCCCTTGCGGGAGCTTTTCAATTCATTCTGGAACGTGCATCTTTTCAGGGAATTTGTACAATAAATCCATAACAAATACCGAATATTGATTGTCTTATGTGTCCATATTCTATCCATTTATATTGACCGGGTATTCCCAAGACGCTCACGCTCTGCAGCAAGCCAGTCACAGTTGATTGGCGTGGCGCTGTACAGCGAACGTAAACAAACAACTAAGCTAAGGTTAGCATTTCACTAAGCATTTATTTTCCTCCCGAGATCCCGCTAATGTTGTTATCAAGTAAAGTAACGTCACGTAGGCCCTACATGAAACAACGAAGCTCCGAATACTGATTTAAGCTTTGAATACAAATTTCAGTGGAAGGCTCCACTAAAACGGCCTGCAGCCACGCCTCCTCTCACTGCGCTGTCTTGTGATGCAGGAGGTTGGTGGAGGAGATTCTGTCCATGCAGTGCGACCTACAACAGACCGGTGATGTCAATCATCTACTGGACCCCCAGCTGGACCCCAACACCGGGTGCTGCTGAGCAGCCCTCCTCCCACCAACAACCTGCATATGACTACCTTTAGGACTGCACTCTCTGGGGGCTCATGAGCAAGGCATCCAACTCCCTAAGCCCTGACCAGAATCACAGACCTTACTTGACCTTACTGTGTGTGTGTGTGTGTGTGTGTGTGTGTGTGTGTGTGTGTGTGTGTGTGTGTGTGTCCAAAATGATAAAATGGCACCAAATGATCTTCAGGATTAAAAAAGAGACCAGATCAAATGTATTAAAAAAAAAATATTGAGCACATAGAGGAATCTTGGAAGTATTAAAAGGGAAAATGTTTTATATATCCGCTCTTTTATTCCTAGAACCAGATTAGATTATACGTGAAAGGAAGGGAAAAACTTAAATAGCGTATGATGGAGTTCAGGTATCAAACTGCAGGTATCAGCCACTCACTATCAGTGAATACAATAAATGGAATTTAGAAAATGTAGTTTCCAAATGTTCCTTCATTGGTGAAAATGAGTGGGGTAAACAGTGGTGACATGTTTCTCTAGTTCTGTCCTGTGGCCCTCACTGTTGTCAAACATTCAGTTCTCCTTTTATACAGGAACCTGTTGCACACACAGGACTGAGCTCTACACATAGTTTTGTTTTTATTTGTTTGTTTTGAATGATCACTGCACACCTTTTATTACTTTATTACTGCTAAACCATTAAAAAAAAAAAGTTGCTTTGCTTTTTTTACCTCACCTCTTTCTCTTTGTCCATTTCGGGCTGGTCCTCTGTAAATTATTCTAAAATATCAGTGATTCATTGAAGACTAAGCTTACGTTCTCATCATTTCTGCAATTGTATCGTTGTAATAGGGCTCACACTCTTTTATTGCGATTGTTATTGCACTACTTTTTCCTTGTTTTCTATATACTGTGTGTGCCTATAGCTTTTTTTAGTTTCCATGTTTCCAACATGATTGACTGATCATGATCATGATGACTTAAGAGAGACGGGATCATATGCATGTGGAACAATACATGGGACCAAGTTTATTTGTTTATTTTCTTCAGCATATTTCTTCAGTTAGTTGATTTGTCACAGGACATTGATGCTGTGTCTTTTCAGGTCACTTGATGACATTGTTCTATCAAACCCCTAATAAATGATTTAACCTGGCAAGGTTTTAGCCCAACACAAGTAAATGTTGAAAATACGACAACTTACATTAATGGTAATTTACTATTCTGTCAACATATTGTGAGCACTACCAAAAACAGCATACTCAAATTGACGCTTCAAATTAAAAGAGTCAAGACAGGTTTGAACAACTGAACAGGCAGAAGATCTAGGTTCACCATCGTAGTGGGGCCATCGGCCCCACCATGGCCCCACCAGCAGTGCAGGGCAACACCTTTCAGATTCTTCAGTTCAATTCATTTCACATTTCTGCATTTTTAGCAATGCTTTGCGCTTTTCATTCAGCTGTCACTTTATTTGCTCCCACCATTTACATTTTTTTAAATGTTTTGCATGTTTACATTGTTTACGCCATTTAGACTTTTGAACTCTGTTTTCTTTACGTATTAAATTATGTGGCTTTATTAATACATATTTTCAACCTCACCTTGCACTGCAGCACTCACTGCATTTTCTGCAGGAAATGGATTTTCTAGTTATAAATGGTGAACATTTTCTCAGGAACTGATTTTTGAAATGTTAGTTTTGTTATAGTCTTTAATTCAGTTTGTGTCACGCATGGATCCTTAATATCGATATCACAGCTACCTGTCTAATGTGGAACTTAAGGTTAGCTTTATATATCATTGTATATTAATGTGACATATTGTGTACAATCAAATATGCACAATTATTGTACTGTGTTGTAAAGGGATTTACCGAGCACATTCAGAAGTCAGAAGTATGTGGTAAACAACCTTCAGTGTGATATATTGAACAGAAGGGGGCAGCATAGGACCTTTTGAGTTGACTAGAGACATCATAATAAAAAAGGGGAAATGTTGAAGTGAAGCAGACAGGATATCCAGAAAATCATTTCAACACCTCCATGTAATACAAGTGTGATACACTTCCTAGATATTTTTTTTGTGTTTTGCCTCACCAAAAATGAACACAGAAAATGGGGCAGTTCAATATTAAATCTTTTTCAAACCGATCATGATGGCCTACTCCATGTTATAATAATGGAAATCGTATCCAAACTATCTTAAATATTATATGATAAAGTATGTAGAAAAAAACATGGTGATAATTCACCATCCAATATTCACCGTATTTGTTCTACCAGTTATATTTTACAAATATGTATATTAAGCAGCACAAATGCTCCAGCTGTGCTGCTATCTTGGGGTTATTCTAAGCCATAATTATACTGATCACCTCTATACGTTCCTATGAAAACACATGGCATTTCAAATGCAGAATATACATATGGGATAGGCAATTAGTTTTCTCCACCGCCCACACATTCATCGGCCAGACAAATAGCCTAATAGCATTTTGAAGCACATCAATTCCTTTCATGAATGTTACTGAGATTACCCAAATTGTATCTGATTACATTTAAAAAATCGAATTTAGCTCATAGATATTTACAGGAGAAAGACACGCCACATCCCAATCCATACACCAGGCTTGTGCCACTGATACCAAAGTATTTCCAGGTTTGGTCAGTTAACCTGCGCTGTAGCTGAAACACCAGACCGCTCTTCATTCTGCTTTTAAATGTCTTTAAGGCTCCCTCAGAACCACTAATAAGCAATGGCAATAAGCGATTTCTAGCAGTGTGAATACACTGGGAGCAGGTAGTACCCACCATGTGGCTCGAGGGGCCCTCAAGGTTTTAAGGACTAAAGCAAATTAAAGACCGTGTTTCAAACAGGTTGGGGGTGTGGGGCCAACATGTGTGTGAGTTGAGTGGGCCGTCAGGCAGCAGCTCTCTTTTCAGGGGGGGGTCTTCCATCGGGCTGCAGCCCACTAGTGGACCGGTATAGCAAGGGGTGTGTGGGCGTGAACCAAGGGTTATGTGTCCTCTCTCGCTCATCGTCACTTTTTGAATGGCTTTCTATTCAATTCTTGCCACATATTAATATGGTGGCAATAACTATTGTGATTGTTTTTGTATGTTACAGATTACTAAGTCAACAGCTAGAACCGAACACCATACCTTACCGTTTATATTGTTTAATTCAATTCCATTGAACTCAACCATTAGAAATGAAGCTTCCAGAGTTCCCAGTTTTAGGTCACGAATCAGAGACTAGCTGGCACAGAAAGCTGTTTATATTTCACTCTTTACATTCCTGCAATCTATTTGCTGGCTTCATCATTGGTTATTCACTTATTTATTATTTGAAATCATGTGTTACATTGCAATTAACGATGCACTAATACATTACTATTCATTACTTATTGGAATAATCTTTCAGAATTGTTGTCGTCTTGTCGTTTTGTCGAGAACGCACAGCGTTCCATGGTGTTTACAGTTACAATAACTTTGCATCTCGTCAAAGCACTAGCAATGATCAATGCCTAATTTTTCACTATCTCCTACCTGTGTCCTGGTTCATATAAGGAGCAGCAGACCAATAATGAGTGGTTTGTGGGTTTATTGGCACCTTTCCCCTTTTCCCGCCGCTGTGCAAAGGGTCAATAGGGCGTGTACATCAGAAGCATCATGGCAGGTTTTTTTGGCGAGACAACTCGCTTACTCGATAATGCCTCAAGCGAGTTGTAGTATAAAATCATAAATAAGCGGGAATGTACTGTAACATGTACTAATCGAAGAGTGGTTTCGCCATGTCTTTCATGATAAATGCTGTGTCAGTTTTAAACACAACAATGTCTCCCCAATAATGACAAATTATTATTAAAATTATTAAATTATTTCAAACATTACAATGACCCAAACACTATGACTACCAGTAATATTCCTATGCTGCTATGCTTCCTAATTAATGGCGGGCATTGCGGTGTGACGTCGCGATGAACAAGCCCTATCATGGGCTTTTTTGATTATGATTTTATTTACTTTAAATAAATTATCTTATTTAACATGAAGTAAAAAGACAAACGTCCTGTTAACCACATTTATTCAAAGGCAGGGCCAGCAGCCAATCAAACGAGATTTAATTTCCTAATAGTGTGTCTTCTTATTAGTCTTGGTCGGAGTGCAGGAGGCCCATTCTCGTGTTCATATTTAAACAAGTTATATTCCCCCGGGTGAAACAGGTTTTCACGTTTATTTCACTCTTAATCGAACAGACGTTGGAGGTTTTAATATTTTGGTTATGATGAGAATTTTTGAATAATTAAACCTACATAATTAGGCTCACACACAAACAGACACACACACACATCCATTGATACAATGGCTGTTTACAAATCACACCAAAGACCCAAATCCAGTAATCCACAGTTGTTTCTCAACTACGATCCCCGCTGCCTAATGGTGGGAGCAGCGTCTCATCCTCTTCGCGGGAGTTGGCCGAGGGCCCGGCGCCACGAGAGGGACATGCGGCTGGGCCAGGGGGCCAGGGAGGACAGGCCGGGGCCAGCCTGGAGCCAAGCTACCCCAGAGGGGCCCCTCATCACTCTCTCCACACTTCTGCTGTCAGGACCTTTGTCTCCGCAACATTACTCACTCGCTGGGGCCCTGGCTCCCAGGTAACTATACTGCTGAGCTGGTGCATGGGAGAGAGAGGGGGGGAGAGAGGGGGGGGGAGGGGGGGAGGGAGGGAGGGAGAGAGGGAGAGGGAGGGAGATGGGTAGAGAGAGGGGGAAGAAGACACGAGGCGAGGGCGGGAGCGGGAGAGAGAGGGAGGGAGGGAGAGAAAGGGGGAGAGGGGGATGGAGAGCGTGGGGGGGAGAGAGAGGGAGGGAGAGCAAGAGAGGGGGATGGAGAGAGAGGCGAGGGAGAGAGAGGGAGGGAGAGAGGGGGACGGAGAGCGAGGGGGAGGAAAGGGAGAGCGGGATAAAGAGAGTGTGACATATGAGGTCCTGTGGAGCTGGTTTTGTTCCTTGCGGAACAATACGGATACCTTGCTCTTCTCCTCCGCTCCTTCTCGGCGGGTTTCCACTGCAGAGTTAAAGACGCAGCAATGATTGATTCATTGAGTTTTTATGCACAAGTTTGAACATGTTTTCAGAAAGTGATGCTGATGCAATGTCTTTCGGGAAATGAATGAGCATGTTTTAATTCATGTGAAGATAAAAGAAGTCTTCAAAGCCATCTTTCAACATTTTTAATAATAATTTATTATGGTAATGATTATTTATCCATTTACATTCCATTTGTTGGAGTAATATCTTTCAGGGATTGTTAATACATTTTTGTCAAAGCAAAAAAAAAAAGGATATCTATCCCTATTTCACACATTAATTAGGCCTATCATTATTTGCTTTCACGGTTTATTTTTCATCAGAATGCAGACAAGAGGCTTACAGGAAAGAGGTTTTTATTATTGATTTAGGGATTGAACTAATGGGGATTGACTACACAAATAAATTGATTATTCATTATTGAATTATGTGTATACTTTATCATGAGTTTCATAGATTTTTGAATTCTTTCTTACTGGATGATTTTAACAATAACAACAACGACAACAACAACAACAACTACTTGGTGCGGTGGACCTGCTCGTTTCTCATTCCACTAAACAGAGAGTAATAACAGGTTGCGCGATCCATTTGATGGCTCCCATCACCGCACAGCCTCTCTGCTTTACCGCCGTCTCTCTGGATGAATATGGATTTTAATGACTTTCCGTGGGCTTTCTTCGTCTTAACTTTCCATTTACTTCCAGTGACTATTCAATCCCCCGCCCTCAGCAGAGACGCGGCCCCCCGCGGCCCCCCGGGGCCCCCTGGGGCCCCCGAAGACCGGCTCCGTGGAGCAGGCGGGACCAGCCTGAGCGCTGCTGCTGGCTGGCGCCCTGCTGGGCTTTTTAAATGACCCATTTTAGAGGTTTTTGTGTTTTTATTTACCTGCTAATTATCTGTCTTAATTCTTATTGAGCAATTTTACCATACCTCCCCCCCTAAAAAACTTTTCAATTCAATTTCATTTTTTTTATGTGTACACCATTTTTTACTTTAACTTTGTCAAAAGTTGTCACTTTGTCTTTCATTTGTGACGCATGAAATATTGACGTATGAATTATTCAATTCTTCCACATGCGTTCAGTGTGTGCACGCTTGTGAATATATTTGTGTCCGGGTGTGTGTGTGTCTGTGTGTGCGTGTTCATGTGTGTGTGTGTGTGTGTGTGTGTGTGTGTGTGTGTGTGTGTGTGTGTGTGTGTGTGTTTGGGTGTGCGCTTTTGTGTGCACGTATGTGTGCATGTTTGTGCGCGTGTGTATGTGTGCATGCCCGTAGCAGTAAATATCCGTGCCAGTTCTCCTGTGCTTGGCTTCTCCCCGGTCTCTGGTTGTGTGTGTGGCAGCTTTGTTAGCCATCAAAGCCCTGAGCAAAGATACATGAGCTTAATTGTAGTTCTTTATGATGGAAGATAAAGGCAGGCTGGGCATCCATTTAAAACGCCTTCATCAGAGTACAAAGAGCAGATGACTGACCGGGACATAATTGGCAGAGGGGGCCGAGGGATTGGATGAAAGAGGGAAAGATGGAGGGATGTTGGGAGTGGATGTGGATGGAGGTGAGAAGAAGAAGAAGAAGAAGAAGAAGAAGAAGAAGAAGAAGAAGAAGAAGAAGAAGAAGAAGAAGAAGAAGAAGAAGAAGAAGAAGAAGAAGAAGAAGAAGAAGAAGAAGAAGAAGAAGAAGAAGAAGAAGAAGAAGAAGAAGAAGAAGAAGAAGAAGAAGAAGAAGAAGAGTCATAGTACATCTATTGGTGTGTGTGTGCGTGTGTGTGAGCGCACACGCATGTGTGTTCGAGAGGGTACATGTGTGTGTGTGTGTGTCTGTTTATGTGGTGTTTGTGTGTGTGTGTACTAAATGTGTGTGTATGAGAGTGTTTGTGTATGTGTGTTTGTGTGTCTATTTGGGTAGTGTGTGTGTGGTGAATGTGTGTGTATGAGAGTGTGTTTGTGTTTGTTGGTCTATGAATGTCTATGCGAGTGTGTGCGTGAGCGCACGCGCGCGTGTGTTCGAGAGGGTACGTGTGTGTGCATGTGCGTGTGTATGTGTGTGTGTCTATTTGTCTGTTCGTGTGATGTTTTTTTGTGTGTGTGCTAAATGTGTGTGTATGAGAGTGTTTGTGTGTCTGTGACGTGTGTGTATGTGTGTGTGTATGAGAGTGTTTGTGTGAGTGCGTGTGTGTGTGTATGTGGTTTGCAAGTGAATGAGAATCTTCATGATCTTCATGGTCTTCTCAAAGTTTAGACCTTAATAAGTTGTTTCCTAACTTAATGCTCAAACTTTAAATATACTTTCATATTAAACTTTTCTTGAGCAATGCAGTTGATAAAGCACATCTATTTAGTTGACTATAAACGTGTAAATCCCCAGATTTTGACCAATGTATTTGTGCAAAAAGAGACACCATATGGATTGTTTGTTGAAGAATTCAAGTTGTCTCACATAATGTGAGACTGAACATACTTTGTAACTTCAGCATTTGGTAGATTTAGCTGAATTTGTGAATCGTCTGTAGTAACAGCTCACAGCTTGTTAATTTGGCTCAATAATGTTGGCAAGCACCTTACATCTCAACTAATTCGTTTTTCTGTATCTGCTGTGGTACAATCTGTCTTCTTCACGACACAGATAAACGGCCAGCGTCGTTATTTTCCTTTAAATTATATTGAATGAGCAAGAGAAGACCGACTTGAGACAGATGAACACACAAATGCATATATTATAGTAGCAGTGGTATGGTAGCTCGCATACCCAAGACGTCCACGGCCTTTAGCCTCGGAACGTGCTAGCACCTCTTCGCTCTCAGACCCCGCCCCCTCTCTGACTCTCTCCCGCTCGCCCTCCCTCCCACTCGCTCTGACATGAATATATGAGTGTGTGTTTTTAATGGGAGCAGTGAAAAGGCCTGGGTTGAGTTAAGTGGCCTTAAAGGCATCAAGGGGTGGTGTTTGTGTGTGTTGGGGTCGCGGGGGGGAGGGGGGGGGAGAGAGAGAGAGAGAGAGAGAGAGAGAGAGAGAGAGAGAGAGAGAGAGAGAGAGGGCCCTGTTGGGCACCATGACTAATCAGCCTTTCTCACCAGGGTCAAGACTTTCTGTCTGGGTCCGTGGTTCTCTCTGCCGTCGAGGACTGGCCCATTCAGCCACACAATGTCCCTGTCAGTCCCGACATCACTTCCTGCCTCCGCTGGCTCCAGCCTTCGCAGGGAGACACAATATTTCACAGCTCCTAACAATGGCCTGTCTGCCCGCACCTACCATATGGTTACTATGGGCTGCAATATTGACACACATCACTAATTATTCAGAGAGGCTGAGGGAGACCGGCGGGAAGCCATCAGGGAACGGGCGAGAGAAAGAGAGAGAGAGATAGAGAGAGAGAGAGAGAGAGAGAGAGAGAGAGAGAGATGGAGAGATGGAGAGATGGAGAGATAGAGAGAGAGGGAGAGACAGAGAGAGGGAGAGGGAGGGAGAGAGAGAGAGAGAGAGAGAGAGAGAGAGAGAGAGAGAGAGAGAGGGAGAGAAAGCGGGAATGAAGGAAGACGTCGGAGGGTGAGGTATTTTCTTGGAGACAGGTTGTGAGAGAGAGACAGAGAGCCCCCCCCCTTCCCACACACACACACACACACACACACACACACACACACACACACACACACACACACACACACACACACACACACACACACACACACACACACACACACACACACACACACACACACACACACACACAGTGGGGTCCTGGATTCCTTGGAGTCAGTGGTCTCTGTAGCTCTAAAATCACATACCAAGATATCAAATCCAGTTTGTAGAAACACAGATATATACACAGAAACACTGAAACATGCATAATATTAATTGAATAGTTTTATATAAGTTTTATATATGAACATGATCTGTATATACTGATGTAATTTTATTTTTTTGCTTCTTATCTTTTATCAATATAAAACGGTATATATATATTGATTTATAGATAAATTATATCAGTGTATACATTTATTACGTTTTCAATTATATTGTACATTTTGTCAAGAACATTTTTTTTTTTTCATAAATTGCTAACGTATATATATATATATATATATATATATATAAACATATAAGTGGTACATGGAGGTGCTGCTGCAGTCTTGTAGTAGTTGTGCGTGGTCAGGGTTAACGCCTCACACTGCGTGTGATCTTTACAGGCCAATGGACATCTGGTTACGGCTGTATAGAAATCCAGGGCACCTCTGCTCAACATATGACTGCTTTTATCTGCGATGGGCGGTCCCTATGGCACCGCACACACAGCACCATACCAGCTCCATACCAGCACCATACCATCACAATACCAGAACACTACCAGCACCATACCAGCACAATACCAGCAGCATACCAGCCCAACACCAGCCCAATACCAGCAGCATACCAGCCCAACACCAGCCCAATACCAGCCCAATACCAGCCCAACACCAGCCCAACACCAGCCCAATACCAGCCCAATACCAGCACAATACCAGCACAATACCAGCACAATACCAGCACAATACCAGCACAATACCAGCACAATACCAGCACAATACCAGCAGCATACCAGCCCAACACCAGCCCAACACCAGCCCAATACAAGCACAATACCAGCACCATACAAGCACAACACCAGCCCAATACCAGCCCAATACCAGCACAATACAAGCAGTATACCAGCACAATGCCAGCACAATAACAGCACAATACCAGCACAATACAAGCAGTATACCAGCACAATGCCAGCACAATAACAGCACAATACCAGCACAATACCAGAAGTATACCAGCACAATACCAGCACCATGCCAGCACAATACCAGCAAAATGCCTATTTAATACCAGCACAATATCAGATCAATACAAACTCAATACCAGATCATTTCAAGATCAATACTAAATCAATGCCAGCGTCACACCAATAGAACATCATGTTACATTTACAGGACAATTGTACAGAGAAAGCAGAGGCAGGTTGAGATCAAGCTGGATTTTATATTGGTGAGAAAGAATGTGTTTTGGACATAGTGAATGTGAGCCAACACACTCCTCTTTGTTAGTCTCTGTTTACTGTCTGCTGTAGCATCATGAGGCTGCTGGCCTCTCATTGTATTTCTTTTATTTGGTGCTTCAGCGCAGAGTGTGTTGTTTACTGAGTTAACCAAGTTAATTAGAAAGGTAATTAATACAATAAAGCCACACAATTCATTCCTGTTCTGTCACCCTCTGTTCCCAAGCAGTGGCTATACCAACCTCCCCCCCCCCCCCCCCCCCCCCCCCCCCTCTCTCTCTGTCTTTCGCTCCGTCTCTCTCCCTGTCTCTCTCTCTCTGGTCTGCCGTCAGAGCACAATCCGTCTCCCCGGTCCGGCCCAGGCGGCCCCTGCTGGGTGGGAACTCCTCCTGGGCAGTGGGCCATGACAGGCCCATGTGGGGACAGACTGATTGACAGCCCTCACTGAGGGGGACGGGATTCCTCACTTGTCAATCATAGTGCTACCGGACGTATAGGGTGCCGTGTTTGGGCGTTTTGGGAGGATCATAAAGAGGTGGTGCGAAGCATGGAACTAAATGATTTGTTTCTCCTGGAACAACGTTCTGCTACCATAACAAGGCGGATGTGATTAACATATTCTCTCGCCCGCTCTCTCCTTCTCGGCCCCGCCTCATCCTCCTCTCAGCTCCTCCTCCTGTACCCATTCTCTTCCTCTTCTCCGCCTCTCTGCTCCTCTTCTTTTTCTCTCCTCTCCTCCTTGTATCCTCCACTCTTCCTCTCCTCCTCTTCCTCCCCCCGTTTCCTATCAGCTAGGTAAAGTTAGCTTGTTGGCCGGGGCTAAAGGTGGCTTTAGGTCCAGATGTTGCAGAGCCTTTCAGAGCCTCTCTCTCGTGGTCCTTGGTGTGATGTGCTGGGCCACATCTGCCTGGACAGAAGTATGCCATATTGCCTCCCATCTGTCACACAGTACACACTCACATGCAAACGCACACACACACACACACACACACATACACACAAACATGTACAGGCAGGCACACACACACGCGCACTCTCACACACACTGGCACACACACACACACACACATATGAACACGATGTGCCCAGAAAGTGCCCGTTTTAACCAGGTCCATAAAGACAGACATGTAATTCATGGGTGTGAAACAGAAGATTTTTAAAGAGAGCTTGGAGGACTGGAGCAAAGCTGGACAGTTGGCAGCTGACGGACACATGCTCTGATCCCGTTCACCACATGTAAATCTACACAAACACACGCGTACAAACAGACAGTCTCACACACACACACACACACAAACAGACACACCCACACACCCACACAAAACCACATTAGTCTGAAATGATAAGGCTTAGGATGCACAATTAATAGTGTAATAAATCCATCGAATACCTTTTATTTAAATCTCAATATTCTGGATTGATAAAAAGGTATTACACAAGGTTGGTGGATTTACTTTCAACCCTATCCTTCAATGTTTTAATATTTCCTCCTTTTTATACAGGGTTATGTTCATATTCTGATTATACTATATTCCTCTCCATCTTCCCTTGCCTTCATCTCGTAAACTCTCCATTCCTCTGTTATGGCCGGCGGTGTGTGGGCGAATGTCACCCCTGTCTCAATGTTGCTTCGGGGAGCTGGACTCCTTAGCCCCGGTGCTGTCGGCAGCCATATGCTGATGTTTTCATATTCTGCAGAAGCGAGGTGGGGGACTCGTAAAGACTATAGCTCGTCAGAATTACAACCCTGGCTAATTCTGTGGCGCGAGAGGAAGAGGCCCCTTCTGTCGCACCGTTAAAAGCCCCGGTCCCCAAGTCCTGCAAAGTAACGTGGGCTTGGGATAAACACCGCACACCCGCAACGTAGTGCATCAATGGAAGCTACCCACCCGTACGATGTGTGCCGTGGTATCGCTTTAATACTCCTTGAGCGCCCGAGTCAGAACTCAGCGGTTAATGTTTAATTTCCGGGACCCTATTAAGCATTGACTACCGTGCGGAAAACAAGACGCTCTCCGTTCGCCACGCTTATTGTGGCGACCGGACGCATGGCTGCCATTCCACTGCAGCAGGCTAGCCGCGCAGTGCCAGCTAATCTATATTTCATGTCTTTATCCTCCTCCCTTTGTTTAATTGGGCAGTTAAAGGAGCCCGGAAATTTACCGTTGACGGCCAACTTTTACCTTTGCCGCAAAAGTTTAGCTGATGACAAGGTTTTAATGGGCTTGGGAGTTTTTGATTAGCTTGCACTTAGCGGCAACACTAGCACCTTAAAGCAGTAACAACGATGTTTAGGGTCCCTAAAACAGACCTAAGAGTGGTATTGTCAACAGCAATTAGAC